>NC_050613.1:29070747-29372519 GCF_014743375.2 Drosophila subpulchrella | reverse complement strand
GACAGTCAGTCGGGTATTATAATAAACCTCAAGAGCAAGACCGAGCAACAGGTGGCGGAGGAGGAGGCGGCAAGGGAGGTGGATGTTAAACCCAAGAACCGATTACTGCCACCCGATCAGGCGGAATTAACAGTGGCAGCGGCCATAGCCCGTCGTCGCGATGCCAAGAGTCTCGCCACCGACGGCCACATATACTTTCCCCTGCTCAAGATCAGCGAGGATCCGAACATCGATTCCAAGCTGATCAATCGCAAGGACGGCCTCCAGGATACCATGTACTACCTGGACGAGTTCGGCAGTCCCAAGTTGAGGGAGAAGTTCGCCCGCAAGCAGAAACAGCTGCTTGCCAAGCAGCAGAAACAAATGATGAAGAGGGAGAGGAGGAGCGAGGAGCAGCGCAAGAAGCGAAACACCACCGTGGCATCCAATCTGGCTGCCAGCGGTGCGGTGGTGGATGAGACCAAAGATGATTATAAACAACAACCACACTGTGATACTAGCTCTAGGAGCAAACATAACTCGGTACCCAATCCCCCTAGCCATCTCCATGATGATCACCATATCGATGTGGATGTAGAAGAGGACGTGGATGCCAACAGCCACATGGACAACGGTGTGGTTAAGATGCGCCGCCACAGCCACGACAACCACTACGACAGAATTCCCCAGAGCAATTCAACCACAATCACCACCCGCCCTAAAAACGATCGGCACTCCCAGGACACCGGAGATATCGAGCAAGGAGCCGAACCAGATCTCGAAGGTTACGCAGATGAGGACAGCGATGAGAGTGGCGAGAACGTTAAGACTGCCAAATTGGCCAGAACACAGTCCTGCGTCAGTTGGACCAAAGTGGTGCAAAAGTTCAAAAACATACTAGGTAAAATATTTTTGGGGGTGCCACAAAAATCGCGCAGCTCTGAAATCGTTATATACATCGATATAAATTTTATGCTAGTAGATTTCTGTGGCACTTATATATAATGCGTTATTCCTAAGAGGATTGTTTTGCTTATCATAAAAATCGCTTTCAACATACTACAATACATAATAATAATAATGACACTACTTTAACCATTCCTAAAGCACGAAAACATCTAAAAATGACAGGGGTTCCACAGAAAATGCTTACCGCTGAGTTGATGTGGGTGTCTTATAGATTAACAACAATATAGATTCTAAGCGAATCTAGCGCTATGCGATTTCTGTGGCACCCCTGATATGTTTGGAGTTCAATTAAAATGGTTTAGTTGTTTTAAAAGCACTTGTTCCAAACTTAAAAAAAACCTCCTAGGGAATCGTATTTTTGAATGTAATTCGTTGTAAAAAAAGTACGTGTATAATGTATATTAATTTTTGTTTACGTATTTATTTCGGTGTTTCGTAGGGCATCAAGTATAAACTAACTAATTATAGTCACTTCTATCTATAATATTTTTTATTTTTAAATTGAAGTACTGAGTATACTGCCTTGTCATTTAAAACATCCTTATGGATTTTTCTAGAACTTAACATTTCCAATAGACTTTTCCTGTAAAACCAAGTACCACCATAAAATCTTATAAATTGTTTTAAACTGTGATTTTTAAAAATTGTCATTTCCTTTCTTCTATTTGTAGGTAAGTGTTGATTCAATGGGAACACAAATTCCTCAAAACTCCTGAGGGTTATCGTATCGGGTGAGATTGTTCTACGTACACACACATATACACACATAGATAAGTATTCTTATTTGGGGTATGTATGGTTACGGAAATTTTTTTGAAGATTTATAGGAAAGTGATAAAGTTTTCGCTGCGGGTGAGGGAAGTGAAAATTCTTCATAGTCAATGAAAAAAATATGTAAGATGGTTTATGATATTTTCATAACATTTTTCTCAACAACTTCCTTTAAAAATAAAATGTTGTTGTCAACTGCTGTCCTATATAGAAGTGTGGTCAATGAACGAATGCACTCTTGATAGCTTTGTCTAGGTTTTTCTTTGCTGCGATAAATAAGCAGAGGAATTATACTCAGGCGGAAACGCTCAGGGATATATACGAACTTATACTTACATTTGTGATCTTATTGTCATACGAAATGTGATCTTGGCTTTATTGTGGAAAGCAGTTGACAGGCGATAAGGAAAAGCGGAATATTCTCGTCCGTGCTCTATAACAGGCCATATTTCTCTGTTGTTGCATTGTCGTTGATAAGAAGAATCTAGGGAGGGGCGGAAGAAAGAGACCGGGAGCCAGAAAAAAGAGACGGCAGATCCAGGGCAACAGCACTCACTTACGCCACCTGATTTTGATTTCTTCACCTACTCATTTGAACATTATACTTTGTGACTAGCACACTTTGGATTAAATATATATTATTTAACCTGAGATTTACGACATGACTTAACAAGTGCGCAAAAAGTGACCGGAAATTTTTCAGAAAAGATTATAGATATAATAATATTTAGATTAAATTTTAGTATTCCTAGTATTCTCATCATAATCCAAATACTTGTCATTCGATAGTTTTTCTTTGTTATAGTCAGTTATTTTGTATATCATTGAATACTATTTCTATCCCTTTGTTCTAAGATCCTATTACAATTGGATAACTAAAATGCAAATAGCCATATTTAGGTATTACGAATGTAATATATATATTGTTAACTTGTTGTCAGTTGCATCATTTTGGAATCTTGGCCCGGGAGCTTATCGAAGCGTTAACGTTGCGGTGCGAAAAGTAACAATCCCCTTATTATGAGTGTTCTTTATGGAAGGCACTGTGTCACAACGTGCTTGTCACCTCAGTTTCATCTTCATCCTCTTCACATCATCCCCAGCTTAAGTTGATGTCTCAGTTCCCATCCGGTAAGTCGTATAAGTGATTTGCAGCTTTGGCAGATGCTGACTGATAAGAAAGCCGACAGAGCTTATTAGCAAATGATAAAGGTGCACAGGGAGAAATATTTTATAAATACATCAGAAACTTACACAGACAAAAATTAAATACGTTGATATTTAAATAAATAAACAGGGCTATTGATTTTAATTTCTATATATGATTTTAGTTTAAGTCATATATTTTCTTTATGGGAATTTTCTTATGAAATTGTTAAAAATAAATCGGTTATACTTGTTTTTAAGAAAAATCATTTCATATCATTGGTAAAAATGCTTGTTTCTCTGTGTAAGGTTCAAGTTCGAGCTAGAGCTAATGCTGCCTGCATGATCAGAGATCAGCAGTAAAAAGATCAAGAGGCTCGCGGCTATATTCCTTACAGCTCTGATTTTATATAGCCACATTTATATACAAATATATATATAGACCGACCGCTCGAAGGGGGAGGTTGGGAGGAATTGAGAATTCGGGAGCAGAGATAAGGCGTTGTTAGTTGTTGTTATTTTTTTTATTTTTGTTAACGCTCGACAATCACGCGCTCGTCTCATAAAACGGATGACAGAGCAAAAAACTTCCAAAAATATTAGAGCACAACAACATGCATATATTTAGCAGCTTGTGAAATGTATTTTTTGTACCGTGTATACATATATACCTACTTGTACGTACAAGTTTAAAAATATTCGTAAATTCACTAACTTGTGACCAAATGGAGGCGTGTCTGTCGTCCTAATGAGGTGTTTTTTATTTTTATTTTTTGTTTTGCATTCGATCGCCCTCTCACCTCACCTCATTTCTTTTCTACCCTGCCCTGCCTCAAGTTTGTGAATATATTTTTGTCTATTGATTTGAAATTTGAAATGGCAAAAATGTGTTTTTCTAAACCTTGCTGTGGGAAACTAGGGTTTATCCAGGGTTGACTTTTTTTTGGGGCAATGATACATTTTATCACATTATAAATTGAGGAGAAAGTCGGGAAGGAATCCCTGCTACCTGTTTTTGCATTTGCACACATCCTCTACTCCTGAATATTTTGCGGAATAATTAAATAAACAAATTGTTATTCTAGAAGCACAGACCGGTTTTTATTGATAATCTGATTCAATGAAGATTGAAATAGCTTTAAATTTTTTGTTACTGCACAGTACAATATAATTGACAGCGATTTAACAACTGATTAGTGTAACTATTTTCAAAACATACAGTAATGGAAAAGTTTCGTTTAACATTTGCTCAGCTGTTTCTCATTGCCAATTTACCCCTGCCCCTGCTTTTATTTTATTTCGCTTTATTTTATTTTATGTTTTATTAACTTGAATTCAAAACTTGTTTGTTCAGCTGCATAAAAGAGCATTTTTCTGCGGAAGAGACTAGAAGTTCTCTTTATAATGCACCTCTCTTTGTATTGATTTCTTTAGGCAAACTGGCTTCTTCCTTTTCGATTTTGTGTTTTGTATTTTTGCATACATTTTCTTTTCTAGATTTTTGTTTTTTCTTTTCTACTATCTTTTTTATTTTCTTGGCACTTTGAGGTCTTCCCAACGATTAAGTAAAAGATATACAGATAGAAAACAAATAGTTGCGGATTTTATGGTGGCATCTAAAAGTATGCAGTGAAAAGTTTAACCTAAAAATAATTGGCTTAAATAAGACTGGGGGCTTCGATGATAATGATGCAGGTGATAGTGCCTGGTATGTATAAAGATCCCTATAATGGTGCCAAATGTTGCAGATTGTGTGGCATCTCGTGATCTCCGCCCGCGTGGTGTCGTCTTCTCGCTATCCCTGTTTTTCTGTAACGCTTATTTATCTCTTCTCTCCTTTCATTTAAACCGTGATCGACAGGTAGCTGTCTCGGCCAATAAAAATAAAATCAATTCAATTAAATAAAAAATATACAGTTTATATACTAGAGGAACAAATCTTTAGCACAGAGCAAAAATGGCATTGGTAGTGTATATCTTTTTAATGGTCAGCAAAGGCAAGGTGATTTTGCTGATTCTACAGAAAATCAAATATATGTTTGTACATATGTATATTATTCCGCTCCATATTTTTCCCCTTCAAAAGTCGCAGTTCAACTGATCGTTCTAAAATCCATGTTTCCGCTGTATTTTAACTACGTTAAAAATACCATTGATTACAGTTGTATTTCAGAAGTTTTTCTTATCAATTGTATTTTATTATTTTATTTTAAAGGGGGTTTAGAGGGCGAGTATATAACTTATCTGCGGTTTTTGGTGGAGGTCCTATGCAGGGGGCGTTCTGGGCGTGGTCGGGTTGAATTTAAGCCAAAAAAGTTTGTCAGTTGTTTTGGGCATGATGAATACTGGTAAAACGAGACGATGACTCGGACTCTTTATACACAAATATCTATTAATAGGGGTGAAAGTAGGAGTTTTTGGGGGTATTTCTTTTAGATTTTATTTTATTGCCCGATTTGTCTGCGGTTACTTCCTTTCGTTCTGAGTGGGATTACGCCCCGTTTGCCCCCTTCTTTTTTTTATTTTTTACCACTGCGTCATAGCATTTTGCATACCACATCACCTGCCCACAAACAACCCACGCCCCCTTTTTGCGGCTGAGTGGTGCCAACTGCTTGTATATCGATTAGTTTCCGGCGACGTTGGCGGCACAACAAATTGCTTTGCCTTTCAGACGGCTCCAACTGTTCCACCATCAGCAGACCCTCTGTTTTCTCCTCTTTAATATAGTTTTTCAATGTTTGGTTAATGGGTGGGTTAGATGTTGTACCTATTGATAGTTTGATTGATTTAGCAGTCCTTTGAAAATGCAATTGATAAATGTAAGAGCGACACTGGGGAGCACTGAAATAAGATCGGTGCAGAGCAGATGAACCGATTAAGTCGATAAACACAGAAAACGAAATATAAAAGGATAATAGATACAAATACAAGTTTTCGATCTTGGAGACATTACAAAATGTTAAATAATTTCATCATTAAATATGCATCTACCAAGAATCCTGATTGGCGTTTGCGTTAAAAATCCGCTTGATGGTGAGAAACCATTTGGGTTGAATAATAACAGTAGATTTAATAACTTGACGTGCAGTATCACTAAAACTATCGTTGTTTAATATCTGTTAATTATTTATATGATCCATATGATTCATATTGTTTACCTGTGTTGCAGATGCAATGAGAACCAATGTCAATGTCAGAAGCGGGTCAAGACTTATTGGCTTCTTTTTAAATTTATTTGCTGTTTTTATTTTCTCTGCAATTCTGCGTCTAATTGATTCATTAAAATAAAATAGTTTTTATTTGCTGCGTATATCCTTTGATTCGTCTTCTCCGCCCTGTTCTTTCTCTGATTATTCTGCCGATTATTCGTTCTCCGCTTCGGCTTCGGCTTCTTTTAGCCGCATTGAACTGTCAGTTGTCTGTCGCCAAAAAGGCGGAGGCCTAAGGGGCGTGGCTGTCGTATGCTTGACCACGCTTGGCTGCCGCTGTCGTTCTTCTGTCTTCTGTCTTTGGGTCTTCAGTCTTTCAATCCCTCTGTCTCTTCTTTGGCCTTATCGCAATTTTCCTGCAATTAAAATTTTCCCCAAACCGCAACAAATTGTTCGTGATAATTATGATGCAGATTTTTAGGTATTTATTCTTTTAAGCGCGTTTTAATCGATCGAGGAATTTGTGGGTCGCCTGAGTGTGTGGATCGAATATGGAACCGACCACCCTTCGTGTGGCATTCGTGAGCGATCTTTGGGTCTCTTAATCGCCATTCGCGTTGTCCTCTGCTCTTTTCCACTTATTTGTCGCCAATTGTGCTGCGGTAGCTCGAGCGATCGGATCGTTAGATTGAAAGCGGAACGAAACGTATCGATCTAATCAGTACTTCTCTTTCTCTTAAAAGAATAAAACAACGAAATTTCGAAGATTGTACTATTTCGGTTCTTAATTTTTTTTGCTGTGATATTGTATTTTGTTGTTTTTTCGGTGCTGCTGCGTATTTGCATTTTTTGCTATTTGAAGATCGATCGATCGATTGATCTGCACACAAAGCGAAAGAAACGTCAAGTGACCGAAAATAAAACTAGGCCAAAGCCTGCCACGGTACATTGAAAAAAAACACTCTAGTTTGTATGGAATGAAAGTGGTTTTTAAAACGCTTCATAGCCTATTTTTGAAATCGAACCTATAAAAATTGTGTTTAAAAATCAAGTTAAAACAATTTAAAATACATTTTGCTATAACCTATATTTTAATGTATGAAACAAATTATGTGGTCTAAAGAGTGATCTTGCGTAATACTTATTATAAACAAATCTTGTATAAGGAATGTTTACTTTAATATTTGCTTATAAACATGGATAACTTTTTACATTATTTATGGTATTTTAGCTTAATAGTACAAATGCTTTAATACAAATTAAAAAAAAATTTTACGTTGTCCTTTAATTACATTTTTTTTTCGGTTTCGAAAATAGGTTAAAAACATTTAGACGCCACCTTTTGCAATTTTAATTTTTCATAACTATTTTTTGTTGTGCAAGGCATCACTGCAGCGCTACATCCACCGCACCACTCAGTGGTAGGGCACACGGTGGTTCAGTGAATCCGTAGTGATTAGTACTCCCCGCTCAAGGTGGATAAGTCACAGGTGGGGCCCGTGGCGGTGCCGCGTGGTGTCCGTAAAGTGGTTCGGGTAGTTCGCAAAAAGAAGCGGGCACCCGGCAGTGGCTCCGTGAATGAGGCCAGTGAATCGGATGGTGCTGGTTCCGGCACCACCACTTCCGGCAGGCAGAACTCCATAGACGCCAGCAAACCGCCCACCAAGGTCATCAAGAATAAAAGGGGCTCTATTGGTGGTGGTGCTGTCCCACCCATCCCTTTGGCGACGAAAAGAAAGAACAAACGTGAATCCTCGAGCGAGGAGAATAGCAGCAACGAAAGCACCAGCGAATCCGAACCGGAATCCGGATCGGGTAGTTCCTCCAGTGCTGATAGCAAATCGGAATCGGATAGCGAAACCACCAGTAATAGTACCTCGACCACTGAATCCTCCAGTTGCGATCGGAAGTCGAAAGCCAATGGCAAACACAAACCCCTTTCGGCAGCGGCCAAGGCGGCCCAATCCGCCTGCTCATCATCCATAGTGGTGGCCGCCGCTCTTAAGAAGACCAAACCACCGAACCGGAGTGGTAGTGGGGCCAGCATCGCCAGTGCCGGGGGAGGAGGCAAGCAGTACAAGGATCCAAGTACAGAAATAAAAACCCTCAATATCCCAAATCCCAAACAGCGATTCAAGTACAGAGATAGGGTTTATATTAACAAAGCCCACAGAAAATAAAAGCCGAATCGTTCTGAAGATTCCACATTTTATAACCAAATCCGGATTGTAGGGAATTAGAATATTAGTACACGGATAAATGAGAATAACAACAAACCCTAAACAAAAATTTAAAACCCGTAAGGTTATGTGACCACCAAAATCCACTATGATGCGAGAGGCAGTAGCAGCTGCCTGCCCCATCATCATTATTATATTATTACCAACATAATGCTCATAGCATCGGCATCTTAGCCGCCAATGCCAAAATTAATTAGCAACAAAAATGCGAAGAGATCGGTCGGATGGTACAGGGTAAAATCAAAATCTTGATGTGATGGTTTTTAGGAATAATTGTATTCCTTATTCAACACTTGATATGATCTATTGATTTATTTGGTTTAGATCGCCAAAGATAACAACAAAAGCATTACATCCAGGGACTATAATTTAAAGGTCTGCCATTTTATTTTTTAATTTTCTTTTATTTCAATTTGGTATTTTTTACATTACATTACTCGTAGAATGTGCTAGTTAGTGGAATAAAGCAGAGTTGCTTTAAGCATATCTGCATCCCTCTCGCACTCCCTTAAGCTGGGTAACGGGTTTCTAATAGTCGAGTTGCTTTCTTCTTTCACTTTGTTTTTTTCTATTATCTTTATAATATAATGATTCTTAATTTTGAATCTGAGCAAGGAATTGCATTGCATACAAATTATTACAATCTTCAAGAAACTGATGTGAATTTCTCGGCCATAATACAACTCTCTCAAAATTTGTTATATCTCTGTTTCTTACGCTCCTTAACCTAAACTCCATGTAAACCCAAACTCTTCTAATTGTTCCTCACACTGTTTTGTTCACCTTCTGTGATTATTTCTTCCTACCCCTCTCTCCGTTGTTTTCGTTTTCGAGCTGATCTCTGATCAGCATTGACTGATCGATCTCTTGACTATATCTTGTGTGATTCGTGTCTGATTTGTGTGCAGGCATGAAACAACTGATCGGAAAGCTGAACGACCTGTGGCCCGAGCACAGTGTTGCACTGTCCATTCCAAAGGAGGTCGATAGGAGCAAGGAGAAACTGGAGGGCGCCTGGGAGACCACAGGTGTATAAACCATCTATTTATATATGTGTGTGTGCTAGGATAAGTTCGGGCATATACTATACGGGAGTCTCCTCTCTGCGCTTTAAAATACAAATTGAAATAACACAATTCTTGTTTACGCACAAAAACAGGTCGCGATGGTTCTAAAATTACAACAGTTGTTGCAACACCCGGCCAAGGCACCGATCGCGTACAAGAGGTCTCCTATACAGACACTAAGGTCATCGGCAATGGCAGCTTCGGCGTCGTGTTCCAGGCAAAGCTTTGCGATACCGGCGAACTGGTGGCAATCAAAAAAGTTTTACAAGACAGACGATTTAAGGTTGGTTCTTTAGTCTCCTAAAATCGAAATACCAAAAAGTTTATGGATCTAACTTAATTAAATACTTTTTTCTTTCACAGAATCGCGAATTGCAAATTATGCGCAAATTGGAGCATTGTAATATTGTAAAGCTTTTGTACTTTTTCTATTCGAGCGGTGAAAAGGTAAGTTTCACTTAGTATAGCACTCTTTATTATGGGGAGATGGACTGCTGAAGTTGCCAGCATCGGTATTTACTTAGTACGGAAAGCATTTATTGAGTCTCCTTTGAACAAGTACGTAAAAATACAAAAATAATATTTGGCTTACTTTGCTAAATAGTGTGTGGTTGTCTGTATTTAAATCTACCTTTTTCTTAAAAATTAATTTCTGCTATGTTTTAATTGAAAAACCATTTGCGTCGATATCAAAGGTTGATTTTACCAGCAGCATATCGATTTTCAAACGCAAATCTCTTAAACTTTATTACTTAAGATTGGTTGGGAGAAAATTTGTATACCTAATGCAATTTAAAACCCTATTGATTGGTTGTTCTGAAAAGAAAAATAATATTTTTAGCAAAAGGGTAGTTATTTATACGTACAAATTTTACCTCTAGTTTTGTTTTCATTTCTACATGGTTAAACCGTACTAAGTATTTATTTTAAACAATGAATTGAGCTTTAATCGCTAAGCATTTCTTGACAGGATTATGAGTTGTGCAAATATCGAATTGAATTAAATCTCTTTCACTTGCATATTGAAACTGAAACCGAACCTGATATCAAAACTGAATCCGAAACTAAAATCGGTCACTAGCTGGCCGAGTTCCCCATCGATTTGGGCATATTCGCGAGTGTGCTCAAGCCCCAGGTATCCCAAAATCTCAAAGTTTTCAGTTCTTCAGCTCAGATCATTAATGGCCGTATGACAATTGACTAACTGACTGGATTTATTGTGCGGGGGAGAGGGAGAAATTAAAAAACTTAAATAAATGACGTATACTTCTTATACTACACAGGACTTATCGCGTTAACAGTGAGTTTACACACTTAATGTGATATTTGAATTGTTGCAAATGAGCAGCCTCTAAAGGGCTGTAGAATGGCATATAAAATGTCAAAAATAAAATTCCAAAGCAAGCGATGAAGAACAAAAATCTTTAAAGCAGTGATCAAGCTATAAAGCTGTTTACGTTTTACAGTGGTGTGAGCTGTTGTTTACACAGCAGTAGGTTTTTCATAAGGTTCATATCATATTCTCGTTGTTTTTATACAAATAAATTCAGTTAGTTAATCGAACTTTAAGCAAGTTTCATACGGCCATAAGCAACTTGCTCTCATTCGATCTTAAACTTTCTTTATCTCTCATATATGAATCCGAAACCGAATCCCTTTGCTTTGTATTGAGAAAAGTACAATGAAACGTACAGAAGATCACACCGCATGGTATAAACTCCTGTGAATCGAATCCTGCTGCTATGCTAGTTTGAGTTAAATGTCGCCGACTATACAACCCTGAACAAAAACGCATGTTGACAGCTTGCAACTTCATCAGTCAATTCACCCTCAGACCTAGACTCCTTTACATATCCATACATGGATCATATGACCTAAAACCGCAATATCAGAAATTAATCGTGTGTTCTCTTCGATTCGCAGCGTGATGAAGTATTTTTGAATTTAGTCCTCGAATATATACCAGAAACCGTATACAAAGTGGCTCGCCAATATGCCAAAACCAAGCAAACGATACCAATCAACTTTATTCGGGTGAGTCTAGTCTAGTATTTAAGTGTGGTCAACATAATACAAATAACAAATGAAATATGACTATTAGTATTATTGTGACCAGTTAAGACTCTGCGTTCTGTACTAACCCGATCTCCTCTTAGCTCTACATGTATCAACTGTTTAGAAGTTTGGCCTACATCCACTCGCTGGGCATTTGCCATCGTGATATCAAGCCGCAGAACCTTCTGCTCGATCCGGAGACGGCTGTGCTGAAGCTCTGTGACTTCGGCAGTGCCAAACAGCTGCTGCACGGCGAGCCGAATGTGTCGTACATCTGCTCTCGGTATTACCGCGCCCCCGAGCTCATCTTTGGCGCCATCAATTATACCACAAAGATCGGTGAGTCCGCGGTGTCTAATAGAATCGATAGTCCTACTTTGAAATTACCATTATTTATTTCTTATTTCAGATGTGTGGAGTGCCGGTTGCGTTTTGGCCGAGCTACTGCTGGGCCAGCCCATCTTCCCTGGCGATTCCGGTGTCGATCAGCTTGTCGAGGTCATCAAGGTCCTGGGCACACCGACAAGAGAACAGATACGCGAAATGAATCCAAACTATACGGAATTTAAGTTCCCACAAATTAAGAGTCATCCATGGCAGAAAGTAAGTGGCTAGTTACCAGGAAATGGATTGACCCGTTCACGATGTTTTCCCTTGCGCTTTCCGCTCATGTGGCCTTCCCTCTTCACTCTTCTCCAGGGAAACGTAATTTTGTCATTAAAATAACCACCCAACCGCTCTTTGTTACTTTTCCACAATTGTTTCTAACGAAAATTGTGTGTTCATGAATACTCGTTGCAGTCACTACTCGAACGCACCCAATTTCCAAACGCCCTAAACCAGAAACAACGATTGAGAGTAAGCCAAGAAGCGAATTGAAAACATAAACAGAAAATGTTGCAGCAAAAAGACCGAATTAATTTAATTACAAAATTTGCTTGACAAAATTCATAATGCCAACATGCAGATACATATGCTATAATAACTTTTTCAGCAGGGGGTAAATAGCAGGTTCCACGACAGACTCTGATTTTATTCCAGGGCTATTTCATAATTAATAATTGAATGGTTTTTTAAAGTTATTTTTCATATGTCGACCCCCTAACATTTTCAAATGGTTTTTATAGGGTTAGTTCTTATATATTCAGATACCGCTTGAGATGCAGTTTCATGGCTTTTAAGTTATGCTAAGCTTTTTGCCAGTTCTTCCAGCCGTTCAGGAGTTATACATTTGTTTAATTGATTCATTAGATTTGATTTGGAGTTTAATTTAATTGATTGTTTTGGTTTCTGGCCTGCTCACTGCCGACATTTATTTTGATCCCTTGAATAAATGTAAAAAAAAAACAGCGTTTTGCTACGTTTTTACATAAATCTTTCGATTTAAAATTGAAAGAAATATGTGAAATCCGGAGCAAGACATTTAAGTCTGTAAATATGAAAGCTTCCTCTGTGCTATTACTTGAGTCCTGCCCATTTCAATGACGATTACTGCGTTACTGCCCCGCCTTGTTGCCCTGTCGCCCAGATGCCCAGTTGTGACCCGCCCAGTTGTTGTGTCCCGCAAGAAGTTCCGCTCCAAAATGTTTGGTGATAGCACAACCCATTAACTGGATTCATCTCCCTACTCCTATCGCAGGTTTTCCGTATACGCACTCCTACAGAAGCTATCAACTTGGTGTCCCTGCTGCTCGAGTACACGCCCAGTGCACGGATCACACCGCTCAAGGCCTGTGCACATCCGTTCTTCGATGAGCTGCGCATGGAGGGCAACCACACCTTGCCCAACGGTCGCGAGATGCCGCCGCTGTTCAACTTCACCGAGCATGGTAAGTGAATTGATCTCTGACCACGACCCCACGAATACTAACCCTAATCGTTGCCCACTCCATCCGCAGAACTCTCGATACAGCCCAGCCTAGTGCCACAATTGTTGCCCAAGCATCTGCAGAATGCATCCGGACCTGGCGGCAATCGATCCTCAGCCGGCGGCGCAGCCTCTGCTGCGGCCAGCGGCTCCACCAGCATCTCGTCAACGGGCAGTGGCGCCTCGGCGGAAGGATCCTCCCAGCCGCAGGGCACAACAGCAGCTGCGGGATCGGGATCTGGCGGAGCAGCAGCAGGAGCCGGCGGATCGAGTGCCGGGGGACCCGGGTCTGGCAACAACAGCAGCAGCGGCGGCGGAGCACCGGGAGCGCCGTCTGCCGTGGCAGCTGCTGCCAATGCCGCGGTCGCCGGTGGTGGTGGTGGCGGTGCCGGTGCGGCGGCCACTGCTGCCTCAGCAGCTGGCGCTATGGCCGCGAGCAACGCCGGCGGCGCCAACGTAACAGGTGAGTAAGCGGTTGGCCAGCCAGCGCTTCCTGCCCCTTGCCCCTGGCTCCTTTTCCTCTCCTGACGCTTTGACATCTTCAAACAGTCACCACATCATGCCAGCCAAAAAAGTATCAGTATCGTTTTGTAATACAATGGTTAACACCCTTGCTGATGATCAGGGTTGACTACCTTGTATATTTAAGCCCACTTCTTGTGGTCTTTGAAAAGTCGGGTCAACAGATTGACATTACTTTATATTAAAATATACAAGATAGTATTTCAATATTAAATATAGAATAATTTCTAAACATCTATTATATCGATGAACACCAGTTTCCATATTTGTCACCACATAATTACGATTCGATACGATTTTGATACGGGCAATGTCTTTGCTGTATACCCAGAATACTTCCACCGCATCTTATGCTCCTTAGCTGGTATCAATCTCATGCTGAGGCCGCACCGCAAATTGCCGTTGTCAGGGAAACCCTTCCTGCGCAATCCGGCCAACATATGAATTTGAATCAACCTATCGGCGCTTGACCACCATCCCTTGATCCATCCACCCATCCATCCATCCACCTATCCATCCATCCAAAACGCACCTCCAATCCAAACCAACCCACGGAAAGAGCAAATAGCCATCAATTGACCTGTAGAAAGTGAGAGCTGAAAGTGTGGGAATCATGAATTAAAAGTGAAAAATCAAGAACTAAGAGCAAGGAATTACAGTCAAGAGTCAACAATAATGGAAAAGGAGAAATAATCTCTAGGCTAATGACAGGCAAAGCAAATTTCGGCATATTTTCAAGTTTTATTAGATAAATCTAAAAAAGATGATTCTAAAGCTACAATAAATATTTAAAAAAAATGCAATGCTTTAAATTTAATAAGGTTTGTTGAAAGAAACAAGTAAGTTGTATATTAGTGAGATGTTTTTGAAATCGAACTACGAAACTTAAGGAAAGTTACATTTCCATAAATGTATTAAATAAGGTATGTTTTGCTCCAAAAATATCTTTCCTAGGGTTGGTTACCCAATGCACAGAAAATTCCCTTTAAAAATAATGGTGCCTACAAAAATGTTAATTACCTTATTGAGGATATGTTTATGTCAGTTTTATGTCAGTATGTGGCTTTTATCGGTATTTAAAAAATAGAAAATTCATTCATTTTCATTAAGCTTTTATTTATTTTTAGTTTCTTATTATTAGTAGTCAGCTAATAGAAACATATTTTAATTTTAATTTCGTTTTCGTTTCTTTTTATTTTTTATTTACAGATTCATAGGGGCAATAGTAACATACATACACACTTATATATATCCACGTATATATATAGAAATAAATATATATAAAACCTTCACCCACAACAACAGCAACAAGCATATATAATAATTATAAACAAGAACGGAGAACGCAAAACCAGCAGCAACAAAAATTAAAACAACAACCTACATATATACACACTAATTAATAAATTTAATTAATGCAATTGAGGAAAAGAACAACAACAAATACATACGAAAGAAGAATAGCGGCAAAAAAGCGAGAGAGAGAAGCAAAAGCAAGTAAATGTATAACGAGAAATCATTTTACTTAGGTAAAAATTAAAGTTATTTTAAATCTAAAATAAAAATAATAAGCATAATAATAATAACTAATAATGGTAAATAAAAACCTAATAATTCTAATAGTAAAGCGCTGACCGATTGTCACTTCGTCACCATCGTGTGTGGCGATATAACTTTTAAAAATACCTTTTATTACAAATATCTCTCCTTCCTCCCCTCTCTCACTATCTCCGTAAATATTCTACCCATTATTTTTGAAGCCTAAAGAAATAACTATGTATATGTATATTGAACAGAGTCATTGCGTATTTTTTTTATAGCACCTTGGTTTAGTACGTTTAACTGATAAGGAACCAGGAAACAGATATAAATAATCCAATGGAAAAAGTTTTGTGTAGTAAAAGCTAAGATCTAAACAAAAGCAGACATTTAATGAATTTGCACAGATTAACTAAAGCAAAAGCATAGATACACCACATACAAACGACCTTAACAAAACTGGAGAACAGCAGAGAACAGAAGAGGAGATACAGATAAAGAGGAAGAGAAAAAAAAACAAAAACAAAGCCGCAAGCATAATGTTAATGTTATGTTATACCTTAATTTAATGGAAATTATTACCACAAAAAAAAAGAAAAAAGAAAAAAAGAACTACAAGCAACAAACAAAACAAAAAGCGAAACTGTTTAAACTATACATATATAATATATAATCTTTATGAACATAAACTATATTTTTTTTTTGCAACACGCATTATGTATACATACATATTAAATAAATAAATTATTTTTATTTTTATTAAATAATTATTATTATTATTTTGTAATAAATAAAAGAAAATAATTGATTGACAGCAAGAAACGAACAGAGCGTGGAAAATAAGACGTATATATTTTGTTCGCCCTTAAAATATATATGTACAGATATATCTCAATGCATGTATTTTTATTTAGCCAGTAGTTGTGAGAGAGAGAATATCGGATAACGAGATCAAGAAGCAGAACACAGGCATGGAAGCTGGCATCTGAGAACCGACGGCTTAGTTGCAATATGTAGATAAGGTCCAATTATCGTTTCTGTAACTGTAGAACTGCATTATTTTAATTTGCATATATAGTCAGTGTCGCCTGCCTCGCCCCCAAATCCTTCTTTCAATACAGAGCTGCTTTAAAATTAAATATCATTTTCTTTCGTCAGTATGGGAGAAGTAAAAACACAAAATTAGATCGACAAAAAATTAAAAAAGAAAACAAAAAGCTAAACACATATTTATTTCTATAGTTTATCATAATCGACCTTAAACTAATTATTATTCTAATTATAAATGATGAATGGATACACACACACGCAGAAAAAAATACATTTTTCCTAGTAATTTAGACATACAAGAAAACAGATAAAAAAATTATAAAATATACAAAAATAAAAAGGAACAACAAATTAAACACATTATCTTATTTTTAAAATTGCTAAATACATAACACAAACATACACTACACACAGCCACGTACATACGCATACTTTGACAATTGTATATGTAATGCTGTAATAATCATGATAATATATAGATTCGTTGATGACAATGAGCAAAGAAGCCGTAATGATAATGATAATAAATAAATACTACAAAATCCAACAAATAAAAAGAGAAATACAATATTTAAACAAAAGTAAAACCTTTTGTTTTTGCCTTTCTTTTTTATGACCATCCACATCTATTGTATCCAATTGTTCAATGTAAGCATTGCTTTTGCGTTTTCGTTGGGCTTTCGGCTGCATCCTCATTTTCCTTGTGGATGTATTTGAGGTCAATAAGATTAGTATGCATGGAATAGTTGTTTGAGCTGATCCTAATATAATAAAATGCACAATACATATATTAATATATATTGCAGCTGACATTGGAAGTACGAAAATCTCTACGCCCCACTCATGTTTTACTATTTTTAAAGATTATTTTTATCAAAATATTTAAATAAACTAATAGGACTATAAGATTTGGACGCGAAAAGTAATAGGCACTTAAACTAATTCTAGTTTTATCAAGAGTTTCTTTTAATTTTTTAAAGTTTTATGTTTTTTTTTGGTCATGTGGGAGTTAAACTAAAACTCCGAAATACCAGTTATTTCAAAGATTTTTTTATCAATAGTTATGATTTCTTATATTTTGTGAATGGTTTAATACAAAACTCTACTGCCCTAGGAATTTGGTAAAATCTTATGGATGTTTGTCCTGGGAGTTATCTCATATTCTCATGGGTCCACCCCAAGGTCTCTCTGTCTACGCCTCTGAAGAGTATATCCTGCAAAACAGAGCTACTGAATACGAAAAGCAATCCACATTTGTATCTCTTTCTTTTTTTGACGACGTTTTCTAGGTTCCCAGTCGAACAGCGCCCTGAACAGCAGCGGAAGTGGTGGAAGCGGCAGCGGAAACGGAGAAGCAGGCGGCTCGGGATCCGGATGCGGATCGGGATCAGGAGGTGGAAATGGCGGGGATAAGGACGCTGGAGACAGTGGAGCAGCCGGATCTGGAGCAGGAGCAGCAGAAACCGAGGCAGCGGCGTCGGGTTAGCGCGAGAGAGGTGCTCTTTTAATGTAATGTTATTCACAGGATTTTCTCTTGGGCCAGGGATTAAGTTTACCATTTTGGCCGTAAGCGATACGGCAACATCACCCAGACACACACAATTAGACTCGACATTTGAGATGGATGAAGTCCCAGCTAAAGCTAAGACAAAATTATAGACAATGGAATTCACTTCACATAACACCCACCCAATACACTGACACCCCCACCCCGACAACAACAGCCACATCCTTACACATTCTCACTAACAACACACATGTATGTATGTATATCAAGCTATATGCATTGTGCGCAAGCAAATATTTAGCATAAAACTCGAGAAAAAAACAAAATCCACTTTAAATTTTGCATAAATAATTTAAATAATAATCTGTATTATTGAAAAACAAAGAGAAAAACTCCTCCCCCTTGTGCCCCCGCCCTCAAATATAGTAAATAACATTTAACAAATAGCTCGCGAAACGTAATAAAAGTTAAGTAAGAAACCACAAGAAAGATAAGGGAATACTTAGTGAAATAAATCAAAATTTTTGCCCCATTTAACGTTTATATATATGCGGTTATACAAATATATAACGTTCACAGCAGTTAGCAATCCATAGTGAAAGTAAAAGTAAAAATAAAAGGCGGCAAAGTAACAACTAGCAAAAAGGAGGATATAACATTTACTAAACTCGCGCAAGTGCATCTATATAAATACGATATAGATATTATATAAACATAGATATATATACGAGATATTACCAAGACATTCGTAATCCTAGTAGCAACCCCCAACCCATGAACCGGAAATGCCGAAAGAAATGAAAAAATTCCACGTATAGCAACATTTTTCGTGGCCTGTTCTCAAGTGACGCATAGGAACTACGATTATCTAAGGAAGCGATCGTCAAAATGCAATATACACTAACACTATACATAAATACAAAGGTTATAACAAAAAGAGCAAAAAAGTAAATGAATGTTTGAATGAGAAACGCTTTTAGCGCGCGACGCCACCCATTAACTTAAATTAACAATGCAAATATTGAGGTAATGAGGTAGTAGAGCCAGGATATATTTAAAAGTAACCGACAAAAAACATCTAGCTGCAATTAAAAATTTAAACTTATTTAATACAAATTGAAGTAAAATACAATGAAACCGATGATGGTTTTAGAATATAAGGCCTTAGATCAACCGGAAACTCCTGCGCGACTATAGCACTACCCCTCGGTTCGATTGGTTCCAATCTATCTCTCTATACCTATGAAAAACACCCAGTTAAACTGCTTAGATCTCGTTTTAAAAATCTGCGGTTATGTCCAAGCACTTTAAGCCCATTAAAACCAACAAAGTAAACAAAACAAAGCGAAACATGAGAAAAGAAAAAGAAAAAAGGAAAGCAAGTCTATTTGTATGTATTTCCATAGAACTCCTTATATATTATATGAGAACATATTTTTTTTTTACTAACTAAATGATACATTTATACAATTAATGAAGTTGAGTTTTGTGACATCAAAACTAAATAAATTTTACTATATACATATATGTACACACCCACACAAAAAAACACACGTAAATTCAGACATATTCACACGCACATACGTCTATAATTTCAAATAAATTTGAAACCGAAGATTTGTGAACTAATATTCTTTTTGGTAAAGATTCTACGAAAACTGCAGACAAGTTATATATACCTTAAAAAACACCAACACACTGCTTTATTTGTAATTACAAATTTCAACCGAAGATAAATGAAAGCCCAAAACAATATATACATATACACACATATATATGCATAGAAAAACATACTTATATATGATGAAGAACTTCAGCGTTTCGCTTTAATTATGAGGCAACAACCACATGAGAAATCCAAACCAAACTTAAACTTAATTACAAATAAACACAAACCTAAATTAATTGCAAAACTAAAAAATGGGAAAACCAAATTGAAAGAGGAAATGATAATGAAAATAAAACACGAGACAAATGCGTAAAGAAAACATTAATTTAAAAACAATAAAAATTACAAACAAAAATATATTTATATAAATGTGTATTTTCTTATGGGCTCTGCGGTTGTGGATTTGTTTCTATTCTAGGTGGAAACCTCATACGTTTGTTAGAAAATAGAGAATAAAAGAAGTTTGTAAGGACGCTACTTTTGGGAACTCCGGCAGAGATCGGTTTGGTGGACGACGTGTACCCATCAGCAGATACGTGGAAAGTGCGTTTCTTCAGGAAGCTTTTCAGGAGCTGGAAAAGAATTACAAATATATTAAATTATTTTATTTAGTTCTTTATTACAAATATATGTAGACTTAAAGAAAATATAAACAAACTGGAAATAAAAATTGAGTTTTCAAATATATTTATTCTTAAGGCCTAAGAGAATGCAGTGTTTTTCTAATTTTAATTTATTTTGTGGCATACTTTTGGGCAGTCGATAGTTTTGCTTACACTGGGCTTATTTGTTGTGGCATAGTTTTGGGCAGCCGATCTCTGCAGCATAAGAATTTCTTGTTGCCGCCTTTTGGGGGCAACCAAGTTCTCAGATCGCGCAGCCACCTATTGAAAATTCTGTTCGCCTGGTACTTCAAAATCTAAAATCGACAAGAATCTTTGTTTTGTTCGACGAAATTAATCACAAATTGATTCATTTCCTCATTTTTGATACCAGGCGAACATAAAAGTTAGTAGGTGTTTACTGGGTTTCGTGGTTTAAGAAATGGCACAGCCACATCCTGAAATTTCTGTTCGCCTGGTACTTGAAATAAAAATTCTCTCGATTCTGCCGACAAAATTGAACAGAAATCCAAAAATCATTGGCTAATTTCTCGACTTTGGATACCAGGCGAACATAAAAATTAGTAGGTGGCGCATCCAATAAAAATTCAGTTTCTAATATATTTATTCTTAATGCCTAAAAGAATGCAATGTTTTTTAATTTAAAGCTTGGCTTAAGGCTTATTTTGTAGCATACTCTTGGGCCGTCTATGGATTTGCAATTTTGAGTAACTTTTTTGTGGCATACTTGTGGGCAGTCGATGGTTTTGCTTACACTGGGTCCAGTTGTTGTGGCATACTTTTGGGCAGCCGATTTTTTCGGCTTGAGAATTTTGTGTTGCCGCCTTTTGGGGGCTACCAAGTTCTCAGATCACGCAGCCACCTACTGAAAATTCTGTTCGCCTGGTACTTCAAAATTTAAAATCGACAAGAATCTCTTGTTTTGTTCGACAAAGTTATCAAAAATTGTTTAGTTTCCGCATTTTCGTGATTTAAGAAATGGCGCAACCACATCCTAAAATTTCTGTTCGCCTGGTATTCGCCGGAAATCTCTCGATTCGCCCGAAAAAATTATGTTCGTAATAAATTTGAATAAATTTGTCGGGCAATTTTCGACTTCAAGTACCAGGCGAACAGAAAAATCCGTAGGTAGTTAGGTGAAATAGGAATCTCTAGTGAGCTTTGGCCAACTTACGGTTGTTTTCCAGAATGTCTAAAGTGTCCACTTGCTACGGATTATGTTCGCTTGGTGTCGGAAATCGATAAATTTGCTTTGAAATTTAAAATTTGTATGTTTTTAATAAATTTGTCTGAAATCCCGGAATGTGATGGGGATCGGAAGCCTAGGTTGTTAGCTGCTCAAAACAGTTAATCTTTCAGCTGTGCGCTTCGTTCTGACTAAGTTACGACTGAAAAACTGCAAACAACTATGGTATTTTTGTCTGAAATCCTTCTACCTATTTTTTGACCCAAACAAACTACGTTTTTGGCAATCATTTTGCGAAATAAAGTCGGAATTGGGAATGTCATACCTCGTTGAGCTCGTAATTAAATTCCCAATCGATTGGCATTCAAACCCGGAAACTTTAATTTTTGACGGATTTTCGCAAAAATAGACGATGTTACCCCTTATAAAAAATGCGAAAATTGGTCCAAAAATAAATTTCCCTAAAAGTGATAAGGATCGTTAGCCTAGATTGTAAGCTGATCAGAACAGTCGGTGTTTTGGTTGTGCGCCTAGATTTGACTAAATTACGACTGAAAAACGACTTTAAAATAACGTATTTTTCGTCAAAAAATGCTACTCCCTATTTTTGCACAAAAAAGATCAGTTTTTTCGTCGACAAATTGCGACATGGAGCCAGAATAAGGAATGTCATACCTCGTTGAGCTCGTACTTAAATTCCCAATCGATTGGCATTTAAATCTTAAAACTTAAATTTTTGGCCACTTTTCGCAAAATTGGATGATGTAACCCCTTATAAAAAATGCGAAAATTGGTTAAAAAATAAATATCCTGAAAAGTGATAGGGATCGATAGCCTAGGTTGTTAGCTGCTCAAAACAGTCGGTCTTTTTGTTGTGCGGCTTGATTTGACTAAATTACGACTGAAAAACAGCTTAAAATAAACTTTTTTTCTTCAACAAAATGAAGTGCTTTGTAACATTTTTTCAGTCAGACACCAGGCAAACAGAAATCATAGCAAGTGGCAGCTGGTAGCCAAAAGTGAACCTAAACAGCTGTTAATTTTCAAGATGGCGGCCCTTTACATATTTCCCCACCCCCAACTGACCAATAAGAATTGATCTCCATGGGAAGGAACCGTTAGTTGTAAGCCAAATGCAGACTAGAGATGAGCAACCATGTCTGTTTCACGAGCTTGTCACGATCTTGTCACAAGCCTGTCACGATATGAACGAAGAAACAGTTAAGTCCTATGTATTTGCTTAGGCCGTGCCAAAAGGAAGAAATCACTAGGGCATCTCTAATTAAGCTTGGAATAAGCTAATCAGCTGATCGTTTTACACCTACTAAACGTTTATGTTCGCCTGGTGTCTGAAATAAAAAATCTAGCAATATGACTATTTTTCTCGACGAGCAAATAAGGTATTTTGGACTTCTGATTTCTATTATTGACATTTCAATCAAGTCTAAAATGTAGTTCTTTGGTTTCAGACACCAGGCAAACAGAAATCATAGCAAGTGACAGCTGGTAGCCAAAAGTGAGCCTAAACAGCTGTTAATTTTCAAGATGGCGGCCCTTTACATATTTCCCCACCCCCAACTGACCAATAGAAATTGATCTCCATGGGAAAGGACCGTTAGTTGCGAGCCAAACGCAGACCAGAGATGAGCAACCATGGCCGTGTCACCAGCTAGTCACGAGCTTGTCACGATCTTGTCACGAAGTAACAATTAAGTCTATGTATTTGCTTAAGCCGTGCCAAAAGGAATAAATCACTAGGGCATCTCTAAGTAAGCTTGGAATAAGCTAATCAGCTGATCGTTTTCCGCCTACTAAACGTTTATGTTCGCCTGGTGTCTGAAATTAAGAAATCAAGAAATCTGACCATTTTCTCGAGGAGCAAATGAGGTATTTTGGTGTTATGATTTCTATGAATTGACATTTTATGAGGTCTGAAAATAAATTTCTTGATTTTTGACACCAGGCCAACATAATCCATAGCAGGTGGCTGCTGGGAGTTAACATTTTTTTAATGGAAGGACACCGTTAGTTTAGTGTAAGACGACTAGAGGTGGGCTAACGCTTGGTCGGCAACAAAGGCCTTACATATTTTGAGGTGGCACACCTCTAGTCAAGCCTTAAAAACTAATCGTTGGCCACCTACGAATTTTCCTGTTCACCTGGTGTTTGAAATTGAAAAATCGCTAATTTACTTCGATAAATTGAAGGGCTTCGCAATATTTTTCAGCCAAAATGCTGGATTTCTGGATCTCAGACACCAGGCAAACAGAAAACTTAGCAAGTGACATCTGGTAGGCAGAAGTAAACTTAAACAGCTGTTAATTTTCAAGATGGCGGCCGTTTACATATTTCCCTTCCCCCCACTGACCAATAGGAATTGATCTCCATGGGAAAGAACCGTTAGTTGTAAGCCAAACGCAGACTAGAGATGGGCAACCATGGCTGTTTCACGAGCTTATCACGAGCTTGTCACGATATGCACAAAATAACAATTAAATCCTATGTAATTGCTTGTGCCGTGCCAAAAGGAAGCACTCACGAGGTCATCTGCAAGTGAGCTCTGATTAAACTGATCAGCTGATCGTTTTTTCTTCTGCTAAACTTCTGTTCGCCTGGTGTCCGAAATTAGGAAATCGAGAAATTTGACAATCAGTTGGCACAAACCTGTAAATTTTAAGTTTTGACTAATTTTCGCAAAAAAAATGTGAACCTTTACGGAAAATCCAAAAAATGTTAAAAAATAAACTTCCCAAAAAGTGATGGGGTTCCGCAGCATAGGTTGTTAGCTACTTAAAACAGTCGGTCTTTTAGTTGTGCGCCTCGTTTTGACCAAGTTACTATAGAAAAACCCAAACAAAAGTAGAGGTAATTTAAATAGAAACCTCCTATTTTTCGGCCCCAAAAAACAAAGTATTTTGGAAATCATTCTGTGAAATACAGTCGGAATATGGAATGTCATACCTCATTGAACTCGTTATTATTCCCAATCGATTGACATTCAAAACTTATAAAAAATGGGAAAATTGGTCCAAAAATAAATTTCCCTAAAAGTGATAGGCCTAGATTGTAATCTGCTCAAAACAGTCGGTCTTTTTGTTGTGCGCCTCGACATGACGGAATTACGACTGAAAAACGGCTTAAAATGCTACTTCCGATTTTTGCCCAAAATAGATCAGTTTTTCGTCGACAAATTGCGAATGGGAGCCAGAATAAGGAATGTCACACCTCGTTGAGCTCGTAATTAAATTCCCAATCAATTGGCATTCAAGCCAGGAAACTTTGATTTTTGACGGATTTTCGCAAAAATAGACGATGTTACCCCTTATGAAAAATGTGAAATTTAGTCAAAAAATAAATTTGCCGGAATGTGATGGGGATCGGAAGCATAGGTTGTTAGTTGCTCAAAACAGTTTGTCTTTCAGCTATGCGCCTCGTTTTGACCAAGTTACGACTGAAAAACTGCAAAAAAATAAGTTGTTTTTGTCTAAAATCCTTCTACCTATTTTTCGACCCAAGCAAACTACGTTTTTTGGCAATCATTTTGCAAAATAAAGTCGGAATTGGGAATGTCATACCTCGTTGAGCTCGTAATTAAATTCCCAATCAATTGGCATTCAAGCCAGGAAACTTTAATTTTTGACGGATTTTCGCAAAAATAGACGATGTTACCCCTTATGAAAAATGTGAAATTTAGTCAAAAAATAAATTTGCCGGAATGTGATGGGGATCGGAAGCATAGGTTGTTAGTTGCTCAAAACAGCTAGTCTTTCAGGTGTGCGCCTCGTTTTGACCAAGTTGCGACTGAAAAACTGCAAACAACTATGGTATTTTTGTCTGAAATCCTTCTACCTATTTTTTGACCCAAGCAAACTACGTTTTTTGGCAATCATTTTGCGAACTAAAGTCGGAATTGGGAATGTCATACCTCGTTGAGCTCGTTATTAAATTTTCCGGAATGTGATGGGCATCGGTAGCCTAGGTTGTTAGCTGCTCAACACAGTCTGTCTTTCAGCTGTGCGCCTCGTTTTGACCAAGTTACGACTGAAAAACTGAAAAAATAAGGTGTTTTTGTCTAATTTTTTACCCAAACAAACTACGTTTTTTGGCAATCATTTTGCGAACTAAAGTCGGAATTGGGAATGTCATACCTCGTTGAGCTCGTTATTAAATTCCCAATCGATTGGCATTCAAGCCAGGAAACTTTAATTTTTGACGGATTTTCGCAAAAATAGACGATGTTACCCCTTTTGAAAAATGTGAAATTTAGTCAAAAAATAAATTTGCCGGAATGTGATGGGGATCGGAAGCATAGGTTGTTAGTTGCTCAAAACAGTTTGTCTTTCAGCTATGCGCCTCGTTTTGACCAAGTTACGACTGAAAAACTGCAAAAAAATAAGTTGTTTTTGTCTAAAATCCTTCTACCTATTTTTTCACCCAAACAAACTAGGTTTTTTGGCCATCATTTTGGGAAACAGGGTCGGAATTGGGAATGCCATACCTCGTTGAGCTCGTTATTAAATTCCCAATCGATTGGCATTCAAACCCGGAAACTTTAATTTTTGACGGATTTTCGCAAAAATAGACGATGTTACCCCTTTTGAAAAATGTGAAATTTAGTCAAAAAATAAATTTGCCGGAATGTGATGGGGATCGGAAGCATAGGTTGTTAGTTGCTCAAAACAGTTTGTCTTTCAGCTATGCGCCTCGTTTTGACCAAGTTACGACTGAAAAACTGCAAAAAAATAAGTTGTTTTTGTCTAAAATCCTTCTACCTATTTTTTGACCCAACCAAACTAGGTTTTTTGGCCATCATTTTGGGAAACAGGGTCGGAATTGGGAATGCCATACCTCGTTGAGCTCGTTATTAAATTCCCAATCGATTGGCATTCAAACCCGGAAACTTTAATTTTTGACGGATTTTCGCAAAAATAGACGATGTTACCCCTTTTGAAAAATGTGAAATTTAGTCAAAAAATAAATTTGCCGGAATGTGATGGGGATCGGAAGCATAGGTTGTTAGTTGCTCAAAACAGTTTGTCTTTCAGCTATGCGCCTCGTTTTGACCAAGTTACGACTGAAAAACTGCAAAAAAATAAGTTGTTTTTGTCTAAAATCCTTCTACCTATTTTTTGACCCAACCAAACTAGGTTTTTTGGCAATCATTTTGCGAAATAAAGTCGGAATTGGGAATGTCATTCCTCGTTGAGCTCGTAATTAAATTCCCAATCGATTGGCATTCATTGGCAAATTTCTCGACTTTGTATACCAGGCGAACATAAAAGTTAGTAGGTGTCTACTGAGTTTTATGGCTTAAGAAATGACGCATCCACCTCTTAACATATTTGTTCGCCTGGTATTTTTAATGGAAAATCTCTCGATTCGCCCGACAAAATTGATCAGAAATCCGATAATCATTGGCAAATTTCTCGACTTTGTATACCGTGCGAACAAGTTGAAGTCAGTTCCGTGAAAAACAACCGTTAGTTTGCTTTTGTCAAGAGTTAGGCACGATGGGCAAGACCTGCGTTGCCAACCACAAAAGCCCAAAAGTATGCCGCCCCATACCCTGCCCCCAAAAAACAAAGAAGCGCCATGTCGATTTTATTTTTCAAAAGTGGTATTTCTTTTCTATAGCCTACTGTTACTATGAATATGATCTTATGCTGCAGTGAGAAAACTTAAATAAAACTTATTGAAGAAATTATTTATTTCCGGTGAAGCTTATTTTAAACAAACAAAAATATATTTGCAGTGCAGGCCGAGGCTGGACAGCAGCTTTGGGTTTGATTCCACTGCAAAAGGATATAGATGGGCCAAGTTATATATGGGTGCATCCAATGCGCTGGACAGCTTTGGTCCGCCTTGAGCGACTCCCGCGTCGCCGGCAGATCCGAGCTCATTGCCAGCGTCAGCAGGTGGCTAATGGTCAGGCAGAGCTGCTGTTGTTTGTTTATGTTAATTATTATAAAATTACTTACAATTGCTTAAATAAAGCAGAGCAACGTGAAAGCATAGTTTTCATTGTCCTTCTACACATGACATCTTAAACCTTAAGACAGTATTTCTATAACTTTTAAATTTATTGGTAAAATAAAATAATTTTAATATGAGGGGTGTAACTATCTGACAGTTGCTCCCTTTGCTTCGGCACAGTCGGCATCCATTCTTCCAGAGATTCCATCTGGCCGTGTTCTTTTAAGTCCGGCGGCGTTTGCCCACACTGAGGTCGGTGGCCCCGCTCTCTGACTTGAGACGCCGCTTGCTGGTCCGACTGCCAATCACCTTAATGCCGGACACGGTTCCGGAAATTCGTGATTCCACAATGGCCAGCGGAGCAGTGGGCAACGGCAGTGGAGTGCCCGGAACCGGCTGTCCAAGAGGCAGTGGTGACTCCAAAAGGAGCTCGCTCTTAATAATCGCTCCCGGCGCAATCATTAGCAAGTCATTTCCACCGTTCCCAAGCCCTATCCTCTGCTGCTGTCCTTCGGCACGTTCACATTTTATGTGCCGAACTGCTGGGATACTTGCGTTTTCTAACTCGCCGTCCGCCGCATGACCATTGACCATCCTATTGTCGTTGTTGTTCGGCTCCAGTTGACCCCTAGAGTGCAGGGAAGGCTCCTGTCGCTGCTGCCACTCGAGGATGCCCGTCAGTAGCTTGATATACTTGATGGCCGAGCGCAAGATTTCATTCTTCGAAAGCTTCTTGTCCGGCGGATGCGTGGGCACCAGCTTGCGTAGTTCCGCAAAGGCGCCAGATACGTTCTGCTGGCGCCAGCGCTCCCTTGTGTTTGTGAACACCTTACGCACTCCGCCAGTGACTCCTCCTCCTCCGCCGCTGGACGCGTTGCCTCCGGAGACATTTCCCCCACCACCGCCTCCGCCGACTGAACTTCCGGAGCTGGGAGGCGCTGTAAGCAGCCCGTTGCGGGAGTGGCTACGCGGGGAACTGGACAGTGATCGATTGCCTAGGGAAGGGACAAAAAAAACATCGAAATTATCAATACAAAAACCAATTGAATTGAATTGTGAAAAACAAAGATAATACGATATTATATCAAGTTAGACCATTTTTAACAAAAATATACAAAAGTTAACTAGAAACAAGGAAGAACGCTATATTCGAGTACCTCGACTATTAGATACCCGTTACCCAGCTAAAGGGACCAAAGGGAAATGGAGATATGCAAGCAGAAAAACGAGATTGAAATGCGCCACCTACCGGCGGTAGACAGATTTAAGCGTTATGGGCGTTAGAGTGGGCGTGACAAATTTTTTTTGGACCAATCGATAGGTATTGACGAGACCAATACATTTCAGTTAAAATTTTTTATCTAGCATGAAAATTGTGGGCGCCACAAGCTTGGGCGGTTTGTGGGCGTTAGAGTGGGCGTGGCATATTCGCATAACAAACTTGCGCTGCGTACAAGGCTACGGAATCACAATCTAAAATCCCAATTATCTATCTTTGATAGTTTCCGAGATATCCACGTTCATATTTACGATTTTTTGAAGTTTGTGGGCGTTAAAGTGGGCGTGGCAAACTTTTTTTTGGGTCAATCGATATATATTGACGAGAGCAATACATTTCAGTTAAAATTGTTTCTCTAGCATCAAAACTGTTTTGGGCGGTTTGTGGGCGTGGCACTCTGCTGAAACAAACTTGCGCTGCGTAAAAAGCTCAGGAATCTGCAAGCCAAATCTCAATATGAACGCTGAGATCTCGGATACTATAAGAGCTAGTGTTGACACTTGGCATGTAGATTCTTGGGCTTCCTGCGCAGCGCAAGTTTATTTCAGCAGGGTACCACGCGCACTCTAACGCCCTCAAACGACTATAACACTAAAACCCGTCTAGCGGCGACATTTTTACATATTTTTAAAAAATTTCAATGAACGTTTGTTCTTATTATATCTACCGATCTACATGCCAAAAATTATTGAAATCGAACTATTCATTAAAAGGGTGTATATAATCAATATTTTGCAATTCAATCGAGCACCACATGCAAATAAGCTGTTTTCACTAATACGCCACCAAGCCGCTAGGGGCGCTATAGGCTAGTTGGCGCTGTAGGCAAGGTGGCGCTATAGATTAGGTGTGTTAGCGAAAAAAGCAGATATACTTTAAGCATATCTCCATCCCTCTTGCACTCCTTTAAGCTGAGTAACTGGTATCTAATAGTCGAGGACATCGACTATAGCGTATTATCTTGTTTTTAAATAAAGTTAATTTTCGCAACCCAGGAATGTTAGATTTAAAAAGGTAGTCCTTACCATCCGCCTGGTTGCCACTCAACACGATGTAGTCCCGCAGATCCTCCTCATCCTCCTCAGTGTCGTTAAGCGAAAAATCGGAGAGCTCCGCGTCACCGTCTCCGTCGGAAACGGACTCCGTCTTGGGCTGCAGATGGGGCGTGGCGTGCCGTAGCAGAGCTGGCGGGTGTCTCCCGGTGTCCCGGATTACTCCATTTCCATTTATATTTCCGGAATGCGGAGATTCGTTGGTCTGGCTGTGTCCGGAGGACCCACTCGAAGCTGTGCTCCTTTCGTCCGCGTTGTCCGCCCCGTTGGAGCTGCTCGGTAGCCAGGCCATCTGTCCGTTTCTCCGGATAAAGGATATGAATGTTCTGTTGCGTTCGGAGAGCAGCAGCGAAGTGAGCAACTGACTAAGTGATGAGTTCTGTGACTCTGTGGCTGGTAACCAACCCCTCTTAGAATGAAGGCGGGGCCAAGGAAGCAGCGAACCACCCCAGGATGAGGCATACACACAAAATGGGCGGTACCGTCCTTGGCAATGAGGTGTTGCTGTGTTATTTTGGTGCTGTAGGGTTAAATACGGAGCAATCGGTTACCCATTTTGGATACGAATTTCTTAAGCTATTTGATTTGGTTGGTGTCTTCGAAGTTAGCTACCCTAATATTTAGTTAAATTAAAGATACGCGATTGGGATGTTTCAGCATAATTAAACCATAATATAAATATCAACTTATCCCTATTTTAATATTTTGTTAAGTACTCGCATTTAATATTTTATTGATATTTCAGCATTTACAATATCATATAATGGATCCCTTAGCAACAATGAGAAAAAAATTGCTAACAGATTACATACTCATACTTCAAGCCGTAATCTTTCTTTTAAGAAAATGCATTAAAAAAATAATATTCCGTTCCATTTTTCCTTCTTTTGCAATGCGTAGGGCAAATGTGATTTCCGGGTCGTAGTTTCTTTAGCAACATTACTTAGAATATTTATCTACCTATGATTTGTCACTTTTTTTTGTCCATACAAATCAACCCAGCTTACTCACCTGTGAATAGTATATTTTACTGGTGGCTGCTAGTGTAGTTTTCACCCACACTTAGGCGCTTCTTGAGCTGAGTGGTGTGCGGCTGCGTTTGCCGTGCCACATCGCCAACCTGCTCCCGATCCCGTTCCTTCCGCTCACCCTTTTTCTCCGATTCGGGGCGCTCCAACTGGGACTCGGAGGATACCCTAGCCTTGGGCGGACCACTCACACACGGCACATAAACGGGTGTCAGGCTCAACCTCATAGAGGGCGTGGGATTCACGAATATCATCTTGTCGGTCACCTCCTCGCTGATCCCGCCATGCCCCTCACGCACCACTCGGGGTCGGAATACGTACGAGGTGGCTGACATCCGGGCGTCCACATACTGCACCTGCACCTCCACAGGAAAGTCGCTGCCCAGCACCTCGCTGATCTCGAACGGAGCACTGTCCGCCACGTGTAATCTCAGCGGCAGTCGCGGCGACATCTTGAAGGTGGCCCTCCGCACGAAGCGGGACAGATCACCGCCATCATGACCGGATCGCAGGTAGACACTCCACGTGGGCTCCAGCATGTATGGCAAGTCTGGATCGCATTGTTCCATCCTGCATCCGATCACGATGTCCCGGCTAATCACACAGCGCCCGGAGAGATTGGACGCCGGTCCGCGGTTGCAACTCACCCGCTGACAGTCGTCCACCACGTTTTGCTGGCGCAGGAGGTTCGTGTAGCTCATTCCGATTCCGATTGCGTATCCGTATCGGTATCCCTAATTATTATAAAAGCAGGGAAAATTTTTTAGTTATGTGTAACCGAAAATTTTAACACGCCAAGATCACTATAAGCATTACTACAATTTTTAGAAAACTAATAAAATGGAGCCTTCAAACATATGTAACAGGAAAAGCAAAAGCCTACTTCTTTAAGTATATTTTAATGTAGATTATTAGAGAAATTAAACAACCTCATAGTTTCTGAAAGCCATTTGAATTACAGAAAACTTGAACATGAAAATAGACTCTAATTTTGACACTCGCTTAATCGAAATATTTTAATGTAAACTATAAAAGAATTTAAACACAAATTTGTAAAGGTATCCCTCTTCAAAATCGGGATTCTATAAGGCAAGTTATAGAATCTAGAAGTTCTGTTTTGGGTTCCCATTCTGGACCCCATTGGAATTGAAGAATAATCGAACATAACAATGGGGTAAAATTTTGACATTCGCTTAAGAGAAAAGTTTTAATGTAGAATATCAGAGATTTAAACCACAAATTAATAGAGGTATCCCACTTCAAAATCGGGATCCTATAAGTCAAGTTATGGACTAAAGAAGTGCAGTTTTGGGTTCCCATTCTGAAAGCCATTGTAATAAGGAAAAATTAAACATGAAAATAGGCTCAATTTTTGACCGTCGTTAAATATAAATATTTTAATACAGATTATTAGAGAATTTAAACACAAACTCATAGAGGTATCACACTTTTAAATCGGTAGTCTATAACTCAAGTTATGGATAATAGAAGCGCAGTGTTGGTTTCCCATTCTGAAAGCCATTGAAATGATGGAAATATGTAACATGAAAATATGCTCAAATTTCGGCCCTCGTTTAACGAAATATTTGAGGGTATATTATACAAGAATTTAAACACAAATTCATAGAGGTATCACACTTCTAAGTCGGTATCCAATTACTCAAGTAATGGATTAAATTACTCAATTACTTATTTGAAAATAAACTAAATTAAAATATCGTTTTTAGTATTGGTAAAGTTGGTTTCATTTTATTTCCTTAAAATTGAGTTGCCAAGTGCAAATAACCATTAAGTGTTTTCAACCTTTTATTTTACTCTTCGAAGATGTAAATCTTAATCTGGGATTAAGTAGAAAAAAGTTTTCCCCAAAGGCGTTGAAATTTCAACGCCTCTGCCATTTACCAAGAACTGGCCTTTCCTCGTTGTTCCACGCCTTAAAATCGAATTGTCTAATTAATTACCACATCAAAAAATTAAGAAGAGTAAGGGTAAAAGAGGTTATAAGTAAGTAATGCGCAGGCGCTAGGAGGCGGAGTTTTGTCAAGAGCGCTAAGGGTTGTTAAGACCCGAACGATTATTTCGCAAGACATCTTTTTGGCACAGGGAAATTTATCAAAAAATTAATTCTTAATTTCTTAGTTTCGAAGTGGGATCTCAAAAGTCACAGGGCCACGGATTGAGCAAATAACGCCGCTCGAGGACAATGTATCACGAGCTCGATTTAGTTCGGTTTGGAGATTTTTCATTGCCATGGGACCAACTTGGGACAGTAATATTGGTTCTGGCATTTCCACTAGTTCTAGTGTTCCTTGTAGTTGATATCCTTTGTTCTTCTCTTGCTTCTCAAGCCTTTCGTGACTCTCAGGATGCCCCTGATGTTTAAGGTCATCCTGTCTATCCTGATCTTTCATCTCCTCCAAAACTGGCCACATATGCAGCTGCATCGCTTTCCTGGAGGGGCTCACAAAGCTAATGGTGTGAACGGTTTACTGTACAGCGCAAGGGATCTGTCTTCCCATCAAATCCTGGCCCAAAAGCTTGATGGCATGATTCGAATCCTGAAAGAGCAGGGTTAATGTGACCATTGAATCCGGGCTGCAGATGGAACAAGTTTGAAATGGCGGATTGTCTAAAATGTTAATGCAGTCGAGGCAATCCTCGCTGATGCGAAACACAACCTTATGCACATAGTCGACCAGTCCAACGATTTGCAAGCGGCTGGAACAGCCGACGGGACACGCTCCCGGCAGTCTTTGCTCGTAGTCGGTGGCCAGCAGGAAGCGGCTGTAAGCCACGTCGAGGTGCGCCTCCGTCATAGCTCCTGCTGACACCTCAGCTTAGCGAGTTCCTCTTAAATGAAAGATCCATTTCGCAAGGTAATGGAAAGAAAAGAGAACCTTCTGCTTTGGTAATATAATCTACATATTATGTGCAGCCAACGGGTTGATAAACTTATTTAACTGGAGCAAGCAATCTTGCTTAAAATTGGATTTTCGGTGTATAATGAATGATACTTGTTAAGGCACTTGACTACAGAATTCCTTGTTTTTTTTAAACTTAACATTATTTTTTAACGGCAAAGGGAAATTGAAGTACCCTTACAGCCCACCTGAAGTAGATCACTGTCATCTAATCGCAATCCGTATTCATAAGCAGGTTCTTAAGCCATCGTCACGTGGGCATTAGAGGGTGGGCCTTGGGAACCCAGATCTAATCCCGCTCACAGTCCAACCGACACTCACCCAAAACCACCCCCCGGAATCCGATTAGTGGCAATCAAATAAAACCACATCATATCAAAAAAGCCCGGGAGTGAAAAAGTGAGGAAAGTCAACAGTTGCCAGCATCAAAATCAAATTAGTAGCAGTTTGGTGGCTAATTCGAATGCTCTTTATCATATTCGGGCAGGCGTCTGTGACTTTTTGGCACGTGTGTGGCCGGGATAGATAAGAACAAACCCCAGCAAACTCCGGCAAACTTCGCCAAACACCACCACGTGGCCCACAATGGAGGTTTGTGAGGAGTGGGCCAGGTCAAAGGGATTTTCACACCCACTCGACGCCGGCAAAGCCGCCAATTAATAAAATTCAATTATTCCAAGCCACCGCAGACCGATGAGAAAGCCGATAAAATAATAGCATCTTTCGACACTTGGATTGGGCTAACGGGGAGTTAAAGTCAATTCAACCCATTTATGAAGAAGCTTGATATAGGGTGGAAAGTGACTCCTTAGCTGGCTCTGCAAGGGGTTCCTGTTTATAACATATGTATGTACGCTCAATCGTACATGGTATGGTACAGAACGCTATAAGTAGAATTCACTACTTATATACAATGCTAGGTTAGCCAAACCTAATTTAAGTTTCACATTAGCTCGCGCGGAAAACTCGGGTTTGATCCCTCCGGCGGAGAAATATCAATGTAAGTTTTTTCAGGAAGATAAATTATTAACAAATTAAAATTTTCTACATTCCCCATCCCCCTCCCCCGTAGTTCTCATTAATAACGACAATTACTTTTCGAACCACAGGTGGCACATGCTCCCGAATACTTAATATTCAACCAACATTTAAGAAGCCCTAACATCATTACATACATTCATACAGTACTAAGATGTAATAAACATGTTTTTATTTTTTAGAAAATAGTTCTACTTCGTAGAAAAGCTTTTCTACATCCAAGAAATTATATTCTATTTTGAAAAAAACTATTACCCTAAAATCTAAAGAAAAATTACCCCTGAAATGTAGTAAAAATTAACCTAGTATTTCGAAAATATCTTACTAAGATTACTAAAATATTTGGCGAGCTTGTCTTGAAGACAAAAATAAGGCGATTTCCTTGACTATAGGGTTAATTGTATTTTGAGTGTATGTACATTTTTGGTTGAAGTCTTTTTCAAGGGTTTTTCTCGTTTCAAGGGTAATATGTTTGCTTGCATCTTTAGCTGATCGTAGTCCTTCCACGCAAATTCATCGTGGCCGCTGACTAAATCAAAGATGGCTATAACAATTTGGCCCGCTACACTCAAAATAATATTTAACCTACATTTTAGAAAATCGCCAATAACATTTTTTTCCAAATAATTTATCTGATCTTATTCAGCTTAAATCGTCTTTTCCTTTTAGCCTTTTCATTCTAAGAAGGCTGCTTGTTAAAGGGACTTGAGGCTGGAAGCTGCATAAAACAAAACATTTCTGTAGTTGTTCACTATTAATAAAAGATTGTTACTTTTTTTTGATTTAAATGTTAGCTATAAATCACTGTAACCGTTACCCATTCAGAGGACAATATATTCAAGGTGCGCAGACATTTATCTTATACGTATACGTAATAAAGTCGATGTCATCGACTATCAAATACCAGTTACTCAGCTAAAGAGAGTGACAGAGAGATGGAGATATGCTTGCTTGTGGCTTGCGCTACCTAGCCCCACCTAGCGAATAACACCAACTAAGTCTTATTTTATTGCAGATAGTACATAAATGAGTCAAACGGGCCGGATCGGACCAAACTTATAAAATCCTTATCATATATGTACATAGCTGCCATAGGAAAGAAAGATTACCTCCTCGTGTGATATACTCAAGAAGAGCCTGGCCTCAATATCCAGTCACTCCCCCACATAGAGTTCAACGACCCCTACGACTACGGGGAATCCCTTGTTGCTGATGTGTGACGCCACCTGTTGGCTACAACACGCGCTTGCCGCCTTCGAAACCCAATACCCGTTGGCAATCGATAGCCAGGTGGGCGGAGATGGAAAAGCAAAGGAAAATCAGCTGTCGCTGGCATTTCAATCAGTACGTGCCACAGAGCACACCTGCCCAGGTAAAGCTTACGAGGGGCGAGCAGAGGGATGGGGGCCAAAAGCTTGGCGCCACTTTCATTTGTGTCTGTACGAGAACTGGCGATAGATGAAAGATTGTGGGTGAGTAATGCGTTGCGAAATGTCAGTGCCTGCATGCAAAAGCCATCGTGGGGCAGGCCCGAGTGCAAAAAGCGTCCCATGAAAGCCGTAGGCAGTGAAAAGCCGACGCTCACGTGGCGAATTGCGTGACTTGACCCGCAAATCGTCCGCCCAGGCACCCCTCGGAAAACACCCCCCAGAAAACGTGCTGCCAGCCCCCCGGCGGCCACCCGACGCCACCCAACCACCCCCGAAAAGACAACGGATTCCATAGCTTTCCTTAACCTCAAGTTGGTACGCGGGGTCTGGTTTTGAATTAAATGAGTTCGGAAGTTCCAGATATAAAATACATATAAACATATAAACAAATTCGCACTGAAAGACATGTGCATATATGATTGTATTGTCTTTTTGTAGTTCCTTGTAATTTGTAAAGTGTTTTATCTGCGTTAAGGCTTTAAGTTAGGAGAAAATCACATACATTAATAAGGCGAATATGACATGGGTAAAAACAAGTTTTTTCTGAAAATACAACTTTAACAGAAAATGTATTTATAATTGCAACTTTTCAAAAACCCTTTTTAAGCTTATTTATTTAAAGGGTTTACAAAAGCTCCGCTCAAGGGTTAATGCCAGAAGAATCCGAGTAAATCATCCGATTCCCGAGCGAGCACGATTCTTCCGATTCTCAGCGACAGCGGAGAGCGGCGATTGAGTGTGAGAAAATTCTCAGAATGCGAATATACGACGGCATATACACATATCGGAGCTTGCGGGCCACAGCTAGTATTCGTGCGGATTTAAAGCCAGAAGGTCGACTAACGCGGCTGCCGTCAATCGTAATATTTCAAAAATCGAAACAACGTCCTCTAGAACCACGCAAGAGACCATTTTGCCATAAACAATACGTTTCATTTATTTGGTGACAGTGAGAGTGCCGGAGCTGAATTAAAATCAGTTTCAAAAGTGAGAAATAAAGCCTAAAACTTGATATAAACCTATCTCATACTCTCAAGAGTGCATCAGGGAGAGCCCGCGAGAGTGTAAGTGCAATTGTCACGTTGTTGCAATAAAAAACACAAAATAGCAACAGGCCGGAGAGAGACCCATTATCATATTGCGAAAAAAAAGCAACTTGGGCCCAACTTACATAAAGAACTTGGTTCATAACGCCTCTATGGCGTATATATATATTGTTTATTAATAAGTGCCGACCGCACAGTGCACGTTGCACAAAGCGCTAAAAATTGTAATCAATTCTAGCGTAAACAAAAGCTACAAACACATACCTGACCCTACTGAACGATACTTTCGGATAAATATAAATACAAATTTAGACTAGCGTTTGTTTTCCAAACATGTTGCATTGGGAAAACGTTATTGCCAATTGGCCTAACAGTGCACATATTGCGCATCCGTAAAATACAATTGGCGACAGTCCTTTGCCTGCATTGACTGCCTTGCAACTAAGTCATTTCCCCATACGTAACAATGGAAAGTCATATATGTAACTATTTTGAATTACAGGATATTACGCATACGTAGGGTGGGCCCATGATTCGTTCTTGTTGTACATAAAAACTTAGCATGTGAAATAATATAAACGAATTTGCCCAAACTTAGGTAACTATTTTTGAATAAAAATTGGTGTGAAATTGCAGCTAATTGCAGCTCACCCAGTTCGCATACGCCACGTGGTCCCACTTATTCACGATAAATAAATATTTATGTTAAACAGATTTGGAGAGCCCCAGACATGTTATACAAGTGAAACCGAAAAACATTAATAGCTCGGCCTCCCGCTTTGTGCATTGTATTTTCCCACAATGCAAACCTATAACTGACAACTCCTACTCCTCGGTTATGGAACTGTTATCCACCGTCTGCCGCGCTTTCTTCACTGCATTATCTAACATCCTCGCGAGTGACGCACGACCAAATGTAATCCCGCAATCCAAGCCTCCCGCAAGGACTCGACCAGTTGGCCCCTTTTTGATTTGTTAGCGTTTGACGAAACTGCGTCAAAGTTTACTGACGTATACGTTGTAAACTGGGTTATCTGTTGGATTATACAATTTGGAGGCTCGACGAAGTGGTTCATAGCTTAACGCTTAAGCGTTTTCTTAAGGCTCTTTAAGTGTCGATAGTTAGGGCCGCTTAGTTAATTTGTTTAAGCTTTTTTTCAGTCTGTACTTAATTAAAGATGAAACATTTTAACATAATTAATTGATAAGATTTCATAACATTGAATAGAACATTGTGTATTTTTTGTTTTAGTCAGCAAATTTTATTCCATATGTTTTTTTTAGTTCTTTGAATTAAGTGTGCAACATGTAACATTCAACAATCAAATGTAGCTTAAAATCCGCATTTGGTTACAGTTGAAAATTCAATAGCCCAGTGCAAAATAAACAGTATGTAGGAGGTTTTAAAGAGAATCTTTTCGATAAATCTGGGGTCCACCCTAACGCTCATACAATGCTTTGCGATTTTAGTGCTTATACAAGTATTTTTAGGGCTTGCTGATTTTGCAAATTGGGAAAATTAAACTCAAGCTTACGTAATCTTTGTAAGTGGACTCCATAAAATGTTTTTGGTATTACGTATATAAACGCTTGCGAAATAATTGTTTGGTTATGGGACATTTTTCTTGCTAGAATGTTTAACAAGTCAGCAGAATTCAACACTGCTCTGAAAAGCGGCACGCAACTTATGCGTCTCCCAGAAGATGTATCTTTTAGCTGTGCACCAATCTATCTGTGTTTGGGTGTGGGTGTGTTTGACTGTATTTGTATTTGCGATTCAACAGCTAAGTGCATTGCGACTGCATAACGGCATCCGTTGTCGGGAACAACGAAAGCACTACAAACAACGCCTGCAGCTGCACGTGAATGCAACATTTTGCCTCCTCCCTGCCACACCGTTCTTAATTACCACAGTGAAACCTTTTTACAAGCAAGTACGAATGGTTTGACATTTAGGAACATCCGAGTGCTCGAACTCTTTTAAAAAATAGTAGCTGATTATAACTGGTCGTAACTGAGTTCCTACTTAACAAGCTGGACGAATTGGCTTAGCTTAGCTTATGATAAACTTAGAGTACACTTCTTCTTAGTTTAAAATCCACTTTTAATTGGACATAGCATCTGCATCAAAATAATAACGTTAGCAGTATATACTGTTTTCCGATTTCCTTACAAAAAATCAATTGAATATGCCATTAATCACGCGTTAATAAATGTGAGAATTGGCTTAATGTATGACAATGACCAGCGTGTTTAGGCCACATCCCCTTTTCAAGACAGATTTTAAAATCAGTTTCTAACTTATTTTCCTTACTTATACATTTAACGATGTTTACTCACAGCTAATGCCAAACCAAATAAGTTATTTCTTGAGATTCTCAAACGAGTTGAAGGAAATAAAGGCAAACAACGTGAGTAAATAAAATGAAATATATACTATGCATACGCAAGTATTTTGATTGATTTGAATTGATTGATTGAAAGAAAGCTGCAATCGCCACAGAAGCCCGATTTTGTGAGTCGTAACACAATGCCGCAACAAATCTGTGGTTCATTTCGTCACTCGGCCGAAGTGAAACTATTTCACAATACAATCGATTCGCATTCATGCAGCGACTTTGTTTTGAATGAAAGTAAAAGTGGATTCTGCAATGCGGTTGGGCAATTTGTTGAAACATTTCGAATTTTACAAATCCTTTACACGGAAAACTAATTGGTTACCGAACAGATTGAAAATTAAAGTTTGCTAGGGGCACAATGGAATGAAATGACTGCTTCGAAAGTGGGAGCTAGCGTATTTAAATGGTTTTACAACTGCTTTAAGTTATTGAAATTTGAACATATGTATATATCTAGGACACATAAGCTCAAATACAAGTCATGTATAAATGGTTACCTTACGCTTTTCAGAAATCTCGCAACACTTACATTGCCTCCACGTAAACCTTTGTTTTGAATGAAAGTAAAAGTGGATTCTGCTATGCGGTTGGGCAATTTGTTGAAACATTTCGAATTTTACAAATCCTTTACACGGAAAACTAATTGGTTACCGAACAGATTGAAAATTAAAGTTTGCTAGGGACACAATGGAATGAAAGGACTGCTTCGGAAGTGGGAGCTAGCGTATTTAAATGGTTTTACAACTGCTTTAAGTTATTGAAGTTTGAACATATGTACATATCTAGGACACATAAGCTCATATACAAGTCATGTATGTATAAATGGTTACCTTACGATTTTCAGAAATCTCGCAACACTTACATTGCCTCCACGTAAACCGGCAAACTGGATAATCTAAACAACATGGAGGGCGGCGAGTCCACGGAGTCCACACACAACACCAAGGTGTCCGACTCGGCGTATTCAAACAGCTGCAGCAACAGTCAGTCGCAGCGCAGGTAAGTCCTCCAGAAGTCTGCGCACACACTGCTGTGACGTTGCTATTTGATAACTGTTGTTGGAGCACCCACCTGTTTCCCAGTCAGGATGCGGGGCTCGAACGACGAATGGTGGTGGGGACAAACCAGCGCGGTAGCCAGAACCACTTATCTAGTCTTGCACAGATTTAATTGATCATTTGTCTGTTTATTATTAAATTTTTAATTTAATATATTTGGCCACAACAACGTTTCGTGCGCTTCTCCTTCAACGCTTGGTTATAACTGTTGTTTTGTAGAAAGGGTGGCAGCACTTTGATTCGATAAAAAGTAAAATACAAAATGAGGGGGGTGACACTTTTGATTTCTTTTTCTTATTAATTCGTTACTTTTCAAATTAGCACTAGACTCGAAAATTAATCGCATTTTTGTTTAAGCTAAACGGAAAGACCCGGAAAGTATGCAACCAATATTAAACATCTCTAGGGTTTTATTTTCTATGTATGTACTTACATAAGTCAGTGCCTTCCGAGATAAGGCTACACAAGTATTTTGGCGGACTGAATGGGCTTTGGCCACCCTGCAAACGGTTATTTTTCAATCCCTTCACCATTGCAGTGGCAGCTCCAAGTCCCGCCTGAGCGGAAGCCACTCCTCCGGCAGCAGTGGCTATGGCGGCAAGCCCTCGACGCAGGCCAGCAGTAGCGACATGATCATCAAGCGGAACAAGGACAAGTCGCGCAAGAAGAAGAAGAACAAAGGGGCGGGGCAGACGCAGGTGCAGTCCCTGATCTCGGCGGCGACATCCCTGGAGGGAGCGGAGGAGAAGCCGCGGCCCAGTGGCAGTGGATGCGGAGACGAGCAGACTTTGCAGGACCAGCAGCACGGCGAGGATCGCAACGAGCCCGAGGCCACAGAGCAGCTGCAGCAGGAGGAGGAGGATCAGTCCGGATCCGAGTCGGAAGCGGATCGGGGCGAGGGCGTAGCCAAGTCGGATGCCCAGAGCTTTCCCATCCCCTCGCCGCTGTCCGTGACCATAGTGCCGCCTTCGATGGGCGGAGGAGTGGGCGGTTGCGGCGGAGTGGGTCACGCCTCCGGTCTGGACAGCAGCCTGGCGAAATTCGATAAGACCTGGGAATCAACCCCGGGAAAAATGGAGTCCATGACTGGAGTAGGTGCTGGAGCATCCGGTGGGCATCGAGGGGAGCGGGTCAAGGAGGACAGCTTCTGCTGCGTGATATCCATGCACGACGGCATTGTCCTGTACACCACGCCTAGCATCACCGATGTCCTGGGCTTTCCACGCGACATGTGGTTGGGTAGATCCTTCATCGACTTTGTGCATCTCAAGGATCGGGCCACGTTCGCCAGTCAAATAACCACGGGCATACCCATCGCCGAATCCCGAGGCAGCATGCCAAAGGATGCCAAGAGCACGTTCTGCGTGATGCTGCGACGCTATCGAGGATTGAAGTCCGGTGGATTCGGAGTGATCGGGCGATCGGTCAGCTACGAACCCTTTCGGCTTGGCCTCACCTTCAGAGAGGCCCCGGAGGAGGCGCGACCCGACAACTACATGGTCTCCAATGGCACCAACATGCTGCTCGTCATTTGCGCCACTCCGATCAAGAGCAGCTACAAGGGTGAGTCTCAGCTAAAATTTTTTTAAGCAAGAGAAACAGATTTAGATGGTGTGACTTACCATACTTTCACTTTTCTTTCCTAGTTCCCGACGAGATTCTCTCCCAGAAGAGCCCCAAGTTCGCCATCCGCCACACGGCCACCGGTATTATTTCGCATGTGGACAGTGCGGCGGTAAGTGCGCTGGGCTATCTGCCGCAGGACCTGATAGGACGCAGCATCATGGACTTCTACCACCACGAGGACCTCACCGTCATGAAGGAGACCTACGAGACGGTGATGAAGAAGGGCCAGACGGCTGGCGCTTCCTTCTGCAGCAAGCCGTACCGCTTTCTCATCCAGAACGGGTGCTACGTACTCTTGGAGACCGAGTGGACCAGCTTCGTGAATCCGTGGTCCCGCAAGCTGGAGTTTGTGGTCGGACATCATCGAGTCTTTCAGGGTGAGTTCGCCGTTCCTTCCCATTATCTCACTCCCCAACCAAGCCTTGACTGACTTAATAAAATGTTGAACTTGAACATCTACAGGACCCAAACAGTGCAATGTCTTCGAGGCCGCGCCCACGTGCAAGCTCAAGATATCGGAGGAGGCCCAGAGCCGGAACACGCGAATCAAGGAGGACATCGTGAAGCGCCTGGCGGAGACTGTGTCCCGCCCGTCGGATACGGTCAAACAGGAGGTCTCCCGTCGCTGCCAGGCACTCGCCAGCTTCATGGAGACCCTAATGGACGAGGTGTCTCGGGCTGACCTCAAGCTGGAGCTGCCGCACGAGAACGAGCTGACCGTCTCGGAGCGGGACAGCGTGATGCTCGGCGAGATCTCGCCGCACCATGACTACTATGACAGTAAGAGCTCCACAGAGACGCCGCCCAGCTACAACCAGCTAAACTATAACGAGAACCTGCTGCGTTTTTTCAACAGCAAGCCGGTCACGGCGCCGGCGGAGCTCGATCCGCCCAAGACGGAGCCGCCGGAGCCGCGGGGCACCTGTGTCAGTGGGGCCAGTGGACCGATGAGTCCCGTGCACGAGGGTAGTGGGGGCAGTGGCTCCTCGGGCAACTTCACCACCGCCAGTAATATCCACATGAGCAGTGTGACCAATACGAGCATTGCGGGCACAGGCGGAACGGGCACAGGAACGGGCACAGGAACGGGCACAGGTACTGGAACTGGGACAGGAACTGGGACAGGAACTGGGACTGGAACTGGGACAGGAACTGGGACAGGAACTGGGACAGGAACTGGGACAGGAACTGGGACAGGAACTGGGACAGGAACTGGGACAGGAACTGGGACAGGAACTGGGACAGGAACAGGGACAGGAACAGGAACAGGAACCGGTACGAGAACAGGAGGCGGAGGCGCCGCCACACCGCCCATTACGCTCACCGAATCGCTGCTCAACAAGCACAACGACGAAATGGAAAAGTTTATGCTGAAGAAGCACCGCGAGTCGCGGGGACGCACTGGTGAAAAGAGCAAGAAGTCCACAAACGACACCCTCAAGATGCTGGAGTACAGTGGCCCAGGACACGGGATAAAAAGGGGCGGTTCCCACTCGTGGGAGGGAGAGGCGAACAAACCCAAGCAGCAGATGGCCTTGGGAACGGATGCGGTCAAAGGGGCGGCAGGAAGCGGGGGAGCAGCCGCGGGCTCTGGTGGGGTGGGGTCAGGGGGAGCAGGTGTGGCAGGCGGAGGAGGAACCGGGCCAGGTGTAGTGGGAACACAAGACGGCAGGACCACGACAACATCGGGAGCAGGAACCCCAGGAGGAGGGGGAGGAACAGGAGGGGCGGTCGGAGCCACCTCCTCGGTGGGCAGCTCCACGCCAGGACCCTCCTCGTATCCCTCCTGCACCCAAAACATTAACCTCTGGCCACCATTCTCGGTGGGCATCACCCCGCCCGTCCACTCCACGCACACGGCGATGGCCCAGAGCAGCTTTTCCTCCGCCGGCCTCTTCCCGACGTTCTACTACATCCCCGCCTCCTTGACGCCCACCAGTCCCACACGCTCCCCTAGAATCCACAAGCACCCGCACAAGAGTGGCGTGGAGCTGCCCACCACCTCGCAGCAGGCAGCAGCAGCGGCCGCCCAGGCCATGCCGCTTCAGTACATGGCCGGCGTGATGTATCCACATCCCTCCCTCTTCTACACACATCCAGCGGCGGCGGCCGCCACGGCCATGATGTACCAACCGATGCCCTTCCCCGGGATGGCCAATGCCCTACAGATACCGGAGCGGCCGTTGGGCTCTCAGTCAGCCTACAACAAGACGGTGTACACAGTGAGTGAGCGGATGGGCTAGATCCAGACGAGCATTCTGAGTGCCTCCCTTTCTGGCCGGGCCTGATTCAGATGTTTGGATAACTAACCTTCTCCCAATTTCCCCGCAGGCCACGCCAGCGACAATGACGAAGAAGGTACCTGGGGCATTCCACTCGGTCACCACCACCGCCCAGGTGCAACGGCCCTCCTCACAGACCACCTCCGTCAAGGCGGAGCCGGGTTCCAATGTGGCTATGTCGGATCCCTGCAAGAAGGAAGTGCCCGACTCTTCTTCCATTCCCTCCGTTATGGGGGACTACAACTCCGATCCGCCCTGCAGCAGCAATCCCACCAACAACAAGGTAATTATGGATAAAATACAACGAGGAAATAATTGTAATTGTAATGATCATAATAGGTCATTGGAAGTTAACTACACCATTATAACAACACCTACTTATCCACAGAAATACACGGACAGCAATGGAAACAGCGATGACATGGATGGCTCCAGCTTCTCCTCGTTCTACTCATCCTTCATTAAGACCACGGATGGATCGGAGAGTCCGCCGGACACCGAAAAGGACCCCAAGCATCGTAAACTAAAGGTATTTACTTAGGTCCCAACAGTCTTACAAATATCTTTGTGGCTTTTACAAAAGTCTTTGTTGTTATTTGATTCCTTAAGCCACACTTATAAGGTCATACTTTGTATCCCACAGAACATGACCAATTCGGAGAGCAAGATCATGGAACACCCCGAGGAGGACCAGACGCAGCATGGGGATGGGTAGTAGCCAAACCCTCAGTTGCTGCTGACCGACGTACACAATCGAGTGCACAATGTCGATCCCTAGGACGAACCAAGCAGCAATCACCGAGGACAAGCAGGAATCCTAGAAAAGAGTGAGCAGTTTAAATCACCTGACCTGGTGTCACAGCTAATCCTGAGTTTTCCTTTAAGTTCTCCGAATTTACGAACATATCCGTAGGATATCAACTATTCTGAATCTTATTGAAGCAACGAAAACAGCAAGATGAACTGGTGAAGATTTCTTAATAATACCGAACCGGCTGGACTTGCAAATTACAAAGATCTCAATTCAGAAATATTACATGTGTCGAAAAATAAAATTCTTCAAAAAATGCATCTCAGCGTTAAATACTTTATCTCTAGTTTTTAAGACATTTTTATTTATTATTCGTTTGTGTAATAAATTGCAAAAACCAATCGCTGCTTTATTTGTTTTAAACAGACGTTTTATTCCGGCACTTATGCTTTGCGATTTGAATACTTGGGTGAAGTTGATAAGGTATAGATAGATGTAACTGCAAAATGGGCTACTTTAAATGTAACTCCCCAAAAGTAGTAGTTGGTCATTTAATAGATATGTACTTTATTTCGTTTAACCTACTTGTTTTATGAGTAAAATAATATTTTTAAATGTAACAAGAGAAAATAGTTTATAGTTTCCGAGATCTCAGCGTTTATACGGACAGACGGACATGGCTAGATCGACTCGACTGGTGATCCAGATCAATATATACACTTTATGGGGTCGGAAACGCTTCCCTCTACCTGTTACATACTTTCCGACGAATCTAGTATACCCTTTTACTCTACGAGTATAAATAAAAATAGTATACTTTTATCTTGGATATATTTGTGCTTATTGCTTATTCCGTCTCAAAGAACTCGTCATAGGGTATATTTTTCCACAAATTTTGCAGTATGGATCTAAAGGCCTTGGAACAGGCCTCGTTGAGTTTCGGCTGGACATCGAGAGCCAGGGTATTCCACTCCTGGTTTAGAACTTTCAAGGTGCTCTCCCGAAGCTCCACGTTGTCGTTGAACAGGTTCGTCATGTCAAAGTGGCCACTAAGAATGGAAATGTACAATTTTTAAACAATTAACTTTACTCAGTCGTCTATTTCAACTTCTGTTCGCCTTGTACTTGGAATCGAAAATCGAAAAGGTAGTGTACATAAACTCTCAATAATACTTCTATTTACTCACCCCTTGATCTTGGTGATCGTCTTGTAATCGGTGATGTTAAGATATGTATGGCCGTCGGACCGCTTTACGGGCTCCACCATAACCCTCGACTTGGTCTGGACCTCGTTCAGCCGAATGGTTAAATCACCCTTGCTAACGATGGGCAGGATGAGGAGTTTACCGTTCACATCGTACTTCGCCCGCACCACCAGCTCCGGTGCATCCATGACCATCGTTAGCTTAAGCGGCTTCGTGAGGTCCTTGGAGAAGCCTTTCATGCTCTTTACCACCGCGGAATTAGCCAGGTTGTAGAGCTTGGCATCGGTCATGACCAGCTTAAACTGCAGGGACTCCGAGTGGCCCCCACTCTCGACGCGCAACGTTCCCAGATAAATGGGCTCTAGACCGGGCACCTGCCGTCCTTGAATGCCTTTCTTAAAGGCCTCCAAAAAGGTCTGCGCCTGCGCCACGTGGCACGACTCATCCTCCACCTTGCACCGTTTCAGGGGCGATGCTGTGGTATTTCCCAAGAATACAAATAAAGCGTTCTATAAATAATCATGCTAGTTTTGCTGCAGACTTAAAATAATATACTGCAGACTCCTAGACTTATTAATGCTTTAATAAAAACTACATGCTTTGCAAAAATTGTATTGACTAAAAAACTTATTAAACGTTTGGACACTCACGGAATAAATCGGAGACACTATAAGGAACCAGGCACAGTACACCGATCCATAACAAGAATACCGAGACACCGGTTAGCTGCATTTTCTCCGTAATCCGATTTCTGCTTACCGATTTAGCTGAGCGACAACTGACACCCTCCAACCCAAAGCCGGGCCTATTTATGCATCCTCTAGAAGCCGAGTGCAAGTTCTAGTGCGATTCTGGGACCAGATCAAATTAAGTGTTCCTAAACCCGATCGTACCGGTATGAACATTATTTAAGTATTTAATTTAATATTTTTATTTCACCGAGTTGGAAAATCGTCGAATTTTATCGAAAACTATATTTGTTCAAACTTTGATTTTAGATTCGTTTGAATAACTTATTATTCCATGTCTTACCAAGGAATTATGTTTATTATTTGGTTTGCATACATAATTGGTAAAAATTCAATCAAATTCAAGAAATGCAAAATGGCTGAAAAATGTATTACCATTTATGTTTTTTGAATTTTTCTGCACGACTTTTTTATTAATTATAACTTAAGTAGGTAACTGAAGTAAGTAACATGTCGGTATTAAAATGAGAAAAGTTTAAACAGCATTCGGCTCATAAATCGAATTCAATTGAATATGAGTGAAAACTAAATGATTCTCAACTTGGTTTGCAATGGAGAACTGGTTTCTCTTCTCCATCTATAGAGATTCTATCATCTGAGTTCAATTTAGAATTGCACCCATAAAGGCAAATATACATAAATGTGGTAGACCCTGATATTTACGTAACTCCGATCTTTGGTGATATCTGCCAGTAAGTCTTTGTTGAATAGATAAAGATATTTAGTAAAATATGCCAAATGTTATTTAGCTTTTTTATTTGCTCTTTCATGAGCTTTCAAAAATGTTTCAAATATGTATCCCTCGACCGATTTGGACATGGATATGGAGCGGATCGGCGGATTCCGGCTGTCATCAGGTGACCATCGGTACGGTCACCGGGTGATTGTGTATGCTCAGCCAATTGACAGTGCGCGTCAGGTTCTAGGTCAGTGTGGACAAGTGTGGAATTAAACTTTGATCTCCTGCCGTGTCGGTGTGATGACGCTGATTACACAATACCCTGATCAACGACGGGTATTATGTACAAAAGTATTTCGAAATATCAGGAAATAATAATGATGGATCTTCAATGATCTTCTCATCAGCATTTGTTATTAGGTTTACTTTGACATGAAAATTATGCACGATCCCATGTTTGTTTAGCTACATAAAATTTCGTACAAACAATATTCGTTCTAAAAAGATTTTAATATATTGCTTTCAGCTCAACAAAAAAATACATAACAATTTGTTTTCCAGCTCATAGTCACAGTCATATTCATTCATTCATTCGAGCGGTAATCATTACTAGATGGACTGTATTATCCGTTAGGTAGTTCAAAATCGGCTTGCCCGACGAGACGCGGCTTATTAGCGGGCAATTAGATAATGAACACGGCTTGGAATCATTTAAAAGGTAAACAACTTTATTTACATTCAACGAACATGAACCAGGGCGGGCGGAAAGGTGAGCGACTCGGGGCACGTGGCGTATGATGAATGACTGTGACTCTGGGACTATGACTCTGAATTTGAGTTCTACTCAAAGCCTCAGGCTTTCGTGGCGTCCGTGTCGCTGCCCAGGTTCTTCAGTGACTGCTCGAACTCCACACCATCCACTTGCCGCTTCCCTAGATCGTACGGCGGCGGTCCAATCAGTTCCACCACCTGGTCGTAGTCCAGTGTTTCCTTCTCAAGCAGAGCTTCAGCCAGCTGAAATAGATGGTGATGAATGGAAACGTTCGTGCGTCGTAGGATATTCTTACAAAACGGAAGCATATCCGATTTGAAAACAAAAAAATAAGCGTAAGCGAATTACAATGAGCTAAAATAACTAGTTCTATAGATATTGATTAACTATAATCAAGCATGTTCATTATACGCTTTTTATAATTTACACTGTAGGATCTCAATCAAATCTTAAGTTAATTATCTTTATACTGCGAAGTTTTAGAAACATGTTAAGAACATAAAATATCGTTATTGACATGATTTACAAACAAATTAATTAATTTATACAAGTTTATGACGCATAGGCTTTATGATTTTAAGGTTTTTATAAGACATTCCAATAATTTCTTTGCGGAAATGATATAAAGTAAGAAAGCAGTACCAACGAACCTTTTCCAGCTTATCGCGATGCAAAGCGAGTATCCCCTCGGTGGTTTGGTAGGCGCTGGCCACCACATGCCGCGCCTCGTTGTCGATCATGCTTTCCATAGCTCGCGAGAATGGCTTCTTGCCACCGCTGCCCATCGCACCACCGCCCTCCGTCTCATCCGCGTCCCGGACGTAGATGGGTCCCAGGGTCTCGTTCATGCCGAACTTCTTGATCTGCGAGTATGCAATCTTCGTCACCTTTTCCAGGTCGTTCTGAGCGCCCGTCGTTATGCGATTGAATATAAGATTCTCGGCTGCCCGACCGCCCAGCGCCATGCACATCTTGTCGAACAGCTCCTCCTTGCTGTACAAATGCTGTTCGCTAGGGGTGTATTGGGCGAATCCCAGCGCCAAACTGGTGCGCGGCACAATGGTCACCTTGAGCAAGATGTCCGAGTTGGGCAGCATCCAGCCCACCAGAGCGTGTCCGGATTCGTGATACGCGATCACCTTGCGCTCCGCCAGCGACAAAGCGTGCGAACGCTTCTCAGTGCCGCCTAGAGGAGTTGGGAGTTGAATACTTGAATAGAACTCTAAAGGTATTGTGCAATCTGCAGATAAACTTACCAACTAGTCTCTCCACAGCATACTCTAGGTTCTTGCTGCTGACCTCCTTTTGGGTATTTCGGGCCGCATGCAGGGCAGCCTCATTGCACACGTTGGCGATGTCAGCACCTGAGAAACCCGGCGTCAGACGTGCCAATCGCTGCGAAAAGGTCGTGGGCGGCGACTCCAATTTCACCGACGACAAGTGTTTCTCGAAGATCTCCTTGCGTTCCGCCAGCGTAGGTAAATCTATGAGGATGTGGCGATCAAAGCGACCGGGTCGCAGAAGGGCCTTCAAAATATAAAAATAATCGTTGGTATGTTAAATTAAATGAGTGTACATGTCGTACCTTGTCTAGGATATCCGCCCGATTCGTGCTGGCCAGCATGAGCACACCCTCCTTGGTGGCCATGCCGTCCATCTCGACCAGCAGCTGGTTAAGTGTCTGCTCTGACTCGCCAGAGCTGCCCTGCCCCATGCTCTCCGTTCCCGAACGTTGCCGACCGATGGCGTCTATCTCGTCGATATAGATAATGCACGGCGCCCGTTTCTTGCCCTCCTTAAAGAGATCGCGCACTCGCGCCGCCCCCAGGCCACCGATCATCTCTATGAACTCTGAACCGTTCATGCTAAGGAACGGCACCTGGGCCTCGGTGGCCACCGCCTTGGCCAGCAACGTCTTGCCGCATCCCGGCGGACCCAGGAGCAGGGCTCCGCGCGGAACCTTCGCCCCCAGGCGCTGGTACTTCTCCGGGGACTTAAGGTAATCGACAAACTCCTTTACCTCCTGCTTGGCCTCGCTGAGACCAGCCACGTCACGAAAGAGCACGCCGCGGCCGCCGTCGAAGGGATCAACCAGCGTGAACTTGGCGCGGCCCATTTGGTTCTGAAAAGATTTAAGCAGTTATGAGTCACGGTTCTCTGGCTTAAGGAGCACTACTCACAAACGAATCCATGCTGAGGGGACTCTTCATGCTCTTCATGCGGGTGGCAATGGACACGAGCAGGGCGCAGACAAGCAGCAGCATGAGGATGCGGCCGGTGGTGTCCGTCTGGCGGTCGTAGGTCACCGGCACACCATCCTTGATGCCCAGCCGCTTCTCCACCTCACGTAGCTTCTCCTCGAACCTGTTGGCGTCAGCCACCGCCATGTGAAAGATTGTGGACGACACCTTCCGGCCCTTTATGACCGCACCCTCGTGCAGGATGATGGTGACCATCTCCATGTCGGGCCGTATGATCAGCTCCTTGACCTCACCCACGGCCAGCATATGGTGGACGAACTCATTCCAGGACACATAGCGCGTGGAGCCCTGGTTGGTGGAAAGGATTAGGTTATTGGCTACTACTATTATGATCATGTTTACCTCTGGTCTCTCGGAACGCGGGGTAATCAGCAAGGAGAAGAAGGCTACAAACATATAGATGGTAAAAAGCCAAAGCACGGCCTTGGTCAGTACAGAACGCATCTTTTCATCATTCTCGTTGCTGTTTTTGTTGGGATCCTCGCCGGGTTCGCCGGTGGAGCTGCTTGGGCTGGGATTCGGACTACTGGAGCCTTCGTCTTGGGAGGCTTTGCTGCTCTTCTCACTGCCCTCCGCCGCGACAGCTTGCTTTTGCTTTTCCTTGGAGGAATCACCTTCAGTCTTGGATCCGTCCTTGGTCGACTTTTCCGCCTTGCCCTCCGTGGGAGCGGGAGGTTTTCCTGCGGTGCTCAGGCTGCGCAGGTGCATCAGTCGGACCTCCTTGGGGGTCAGTTGCAGTGAGCGGGCTATCAAGCCCACAATCGCCTTGTACTCCGTCTGCAGCTGCATCACCTGGAGAAGGAAGCACCCTGATTAAATCTCTGGGGGATTGCGGTTAGCCACTCAAAGCACCTGCCGCCGGCTGAGTTGGAGCAGCGATAGCTCCTGACAAATCCTTTGGGGCTGCCCCGTGGCACCGCGGATCTGGGCCAACTGAGAGCCGCCGCGCTGCAGCACATTCCGCACATGCCGCAGGCCCTTCAACATCATTTCCAAATCACGGAAGCGGTGCGACTACGTAACTCCGACGCAACTCTATTTCGTTGACAGGTCCCGATAAAGTCGATAGCCCTTGTTAATACTGAACTACGGCCAAACGGCTTCCCAAATTCTTTGCCACACTTGAGCCACCCCCAAATAATGATGATTTAACTTTAATAAAAACACACGAAATTTGGTTTGCCGCAAATAGTAGGCTCTATACGCCCAGAATACCGAAACGCCTAACGCAACATGATAGCCTCAACTGGTCACACTAAAGGCCGTTAAAATTATGAGAACTATCATTTGAAACAGTTCAAGTACTTTAATATCTAATATTTATAAAATATTAAAAAAAAATTATAATAAACGCAGCTTAAAAGCCTAAAAGGCATATAAATTACCTAAGCCCGCTGAAACTCCGAACAAAAACTACTTTTTTTATTTAAGTTAAAAAAAATGTATAATATATATATCTTGGCCGGTTCAATAAGTAAAACAATTCAAAGCGCCTATTCGATTTTGTAAATAAAATAATAATAATAGTGCTATACAAATATTACTTCGTACTACATAATAATAATGTCACTGAATTGAGTAGCTAAATTTGTTAGATGTGGTTCTGTTCTGTTCGTTGAATGGCATTTGACCGCACCCGCACGTCGCTCAGTAGTTGTTGTTCACGGGTCCGTCGAAGGGGCCCATGCTCTCCCCGAAGTCCTGCATCTCCTCCTCCATGGCGTCGTCCAGCTCGTCGCCCAGCTCGCCCTTCGACTCCGGACACTTCCTACAGCGGCTCTCGTTGACGCCGTAGTTGATGCAGGTGGAGCCCACGCACTCGCAGCAGCCGTCGTGAAACCATCTGTTATTTTGACCAATGAACGAAAGTTCTCGCCGTATCTGTTCTTCTCCTTACCTCGTACTGCTGGCGCCTGTTGTTTGGCAGCTGGTGCGGCACTTGTTCCACGACACGCACTGGTCCAGATATATAACCGTGCAATTCACGGTCACTATGTTATCCCGCTCCTGAATCGCCTCGTCCAGGTTTTTATCATTGGTTCCTACACGAAATCGGAATGTTATAGGAATGCGAAACCATCAACCTGAGTCGCCACTCACTCAAAAAGTAATGACCGTCCTTTTCCAACTTAGGACCCTTTAAGTACTTGTCAAAGTCCACTTGAAACGTAAACACGTTCCAGTTGTAGCCAAAGCTGTCGCCCTCATCCGGAGTGGCTACGGCGTTAAATAGCTCCGGCACTCCATCGAAGTCTTCTACGTGGGACTTCTTGGACAGCGAGTTGCGCGTGTCATTGGGTTTTGGACAGAGTTCTGGAAAAATAAGGGATCGATATTGCCCAATAAGGAATATGAAAGGATTGTAAAAAGTATTGAATTGTGTTAACTTTTAGGACCCATACTAAATCGTATAATGCTTTTGAATGGAAATGGCGGTTTTCAAGATGCACATTCCTTTCTTTATGCATTCTAATATTTACGACCGGATTCTTGTTTTTATTGTGCATCTGATCATTAATATGATTTATATTTATTCCTCGAAAAAAGACATACATATGATCTCGTGTGCACATTTGTTTTCATCGTCATGCTCGATTCGTTTATAAACAACATCAAGTGGGCCAAACGTAAATTGCATTTCAAGAAAATCCGATCAGGATGATTACAGCCTGATTATTTACTTTTTTACTGCATCAATAAACAGTTTTTCTTCGCTCATAACTAAATGTAAGTGACAGATAGTGAGTTTTCAAAGTTTTTGGGGATTTTGTGGGACCTTAAGAATTGTTCAAGGGCGCCTGAGCATTGCTAAATATAAAGAACATGAAGGGTTTGTAGACCTGGGATAATTCCCATTAGCCGTAAATATAATTATTTATTTTATTAAGCTTTTAAACTTGCTATTTTAAAACAAATGCTTTGTTAATGCAAAGAATATTTTGTGAAAAACAACATATGACCCTCCCTCCAGGTCTAAAAGGTCTCCTATTCAGCGCTATAATATTTTAACCCCAGACCGATCACCAGCTCAAGCCTGATATCGATAACTAGTTAGCACATCGCAAGCTCACCCCCTCCCATCCCCCCTCCATCCCACACACACACATACCCAGTTGACATCACTGGTGATCAAATACATACATATTCATATGGACACCTCCCACCACCCAAACGGTGATCCCACCGGACGACCTTCCTTACCCACACAGCTGCAGCACTCCTCGTAGTTCTTGCCCAGACACTTGAGGCACTCCTTGCAGCAGGAACAGTTCTTCAGCTCGCACTTGCAGCTCTGGGTGAGCATGCACTTGGAGACTATGGAGGCGCAGACGACCTCGTTGCAGGACTCCACTGTGTAGAAGCAGACGAGGCCCAGAAGCACGATGGTGCCCACTGTGAGCGAGCGCCAAATTTCCATGGTAACTGTGTGTGCGTGTGTAGGGATTGGAATGCGCTCCCGTATATACGTATATACGTGTGCACTGGTGCTCGTGGCTGTGTGCGGGTGCAATTACAACAAACAACAATTACTGGCACACAGTCATTTCGCCTCTTTGCACTAAATATTATAAGTAATTTGTATTGGGTGAATTATATCGCAATCGGATGCGGATTCGAATTCGGAACGGATCAAAGCAACAACAAGCGACACCACAACGAACACTAAACAGCAACAACTAGCGGATCGAACTGTTCGCTGCGGCAGCGGACGTCGACGGCGGCAGCGGAGCAACTGCTCGGCGACAATGTCTCTCTCTCTCGTTGTTTTTGTTATTGCAAGGGCATAAACCGTCTTTATCTTCCCACCAAAAACAAGAACAATATCGCCAGGCTAGACACAAGCCGAGCTTAGTACGCGAACTAATCGCGCGCACACAAAGGCGCTGGCTCACACGCATCCACGCATACACTCACAGGCCAGACTTAGAAATTCGATTCGAATCGATGATGCTGACGCCGGCGCCGCTGCCTTTTTGTTGACAATTCCGGTACGATATATGTATATGTATCTGAATCTGGAGGATCGGATCAGCGGATCGGAGGTGAGCGCACGCTTACGCCAACTGAATAATAAACTAGCCAAAGCAACAACTCGGATCGGCTCGATACATACTTATGTATGTGTGTCGATCAAGTGGCTAGAGATGAGCGCATCTGCGGCAACCGTGAAAGGGTCACTAAAAGTCACGGCTTAAAAGTAACAACATCATCGTCGATTCTTCACTAGAGAATCTGACGTAACAATCTATTAGAGATTGCTATTTTTACTAGGCATTTTGAATAACTAAAGGTATGCTTTTTGAAGAGAGCATTCTAGTTGTTCTTCTTGCATGGCTTTAGCTAATTTTACAACGGCCTTATATAAGTAGTCGATACGAACTATCGGTTGCCCACCCCTATCCTCATGCAAACTATCGTATTGTAATAGCGCCGCACTCATCTCTATCACAGCTGGGACAACAAGACATAAACAGACATGAAAAATTGAAAATCGAGGATGTTTATGTTCCGAAACTGTGCGGTTCTGCTGGTGATCGGCTCAATATGCTGCCTTATCTACGGCCTGTTCAACTTGCACGTGGAGGTGGAGCCAAATGCTTGCCGGATGACCTACATGTTTGGCGAACCAATGTTTGCGGTAAGACCGAACTGTGAAAGATAAGGCCACTAAATGCTGATTATACTCGATTTGCAGAAAGTTGGAGTCAAGGATGGCGATCAGTATCCAAATTACGGACTTTACTACTACTATGAGGGCGTGCGACAGCCGCTGGATCCGCTCAGGCGTCGGATGACAGGTGCTCCGGTGATTTTTGTTCCCGGCAATGCCGGTTCGTACAAGCAGGTGCGCTCTCTGGCGTCCGTGGCGCTCCGCAAGGCCATGTCGGACGATGCGGGCATCCACCTAGACTACTACACCATTGACTACGACGAGGAGTTGTCTGCCTTGTACGGGGGCTATCTGCCTCGCCAGCGAAACTATCTAAAGCTCTGCATCCGCACTATTCTGTCGATCTACGAGGGGCGCGCGGAGCAGCCCTCCATCGTGCTGATTGGCCACTCAATGGGTGGAAAGCTGGCGCAGTCGGTGCTGGTTGATCCGGCCATTGGTCAGCACATCAATACAATTGTCAGCATCTCCACGCCGCTGGATCAGCCGGTGCTCAACCTAGACGCCGAGCTGGAGTATTTCTACGACCAGACGAACGCTGTGCTAAGCAAGCTACGCACTGCAACGGTGCCCACGATGACCACAAATGTATGCGACAGCCTGCACCAGCGACCCCCAAGTGTGCAGCGAATGGCCAGCCAAGACAGCTCGGCGCGGCTGGACAACGTGCTGCTCATTTCCACGGGAGGCGGTAATAGGGATTTGCTTGTGCGCCCCGGTCTCACCAGCTCTCGGTTCAACGATATACATGCCATGGTAGTTGAATAATATTTAGCCTTCCTGATCTGTGTATATTTTCCTATCTTGTCCCCCAGACCTCGGCTATACCCAAAGTTAGTCTGAGCTGCGACCATTTATCCGCCGTGTGGTGCTTGCAGTTTATGCAGACCATAAATCATTTTCTCTTCAGCATTGCGTATGTGCGCGAGGATCGCTCATCAATCGTATTTGGCACCAACAAGCAGCGCAACCTGCAGTCGGCCCTAGCCACCTTTGTCGTAGGTTCCTAAAAATGCCAATCTCAGTTCAATACTAAATATATACTCACAGAAGCCACGAAGACGGCAACAGAGCACACAGAGATTCGGAGCCGCTGGAAACTGGCACGAGGAGCGTCGTCTCGTGATAAACAAGTACTTTACCAATGGACTCAAGGGCACTTTCTTTGATTTAGTGGGATTGCTGCGTCAGGAGAGATACAAAAAAACAGCCATCGAGGCTTTGAATGTTGATGACGAAGACTGGTTGTTTGGCTGCTCGGCCCTGGACAACAATAAGACGGGACAGCTATATTGGTGCGTTAAATCGTATATAATAAATCTAACTTGCACTTTTTTTAATTGAAGTTCCACAGACGTCCTAATAACCAAACAATAAGCCACATTAATAAGAATATATATCTTCCTGTCCAGCGAAAAGGCCACCTCGCTGATGCACCTCGTCCAGCGGCTGCCCAACGAAGATCGCGATCCCCGTAGCATTGCCATCTTAGACCTGCACAACCTGCGCAAGACCTACGTGCAGTGGACCCATGTGCTAGTGCGCCTGCCACCGAGCACCAAGCGAATCGGCTACAACCTGGACATCTACGATCCCCGAGAGCGCGTGACGGACATCAAGATGCCGCGCTGGTACACCATGGCAAGACTGCCTATAATAAACGAAACTCTTCAAGGCACGCTGCATCATCGGCTTCGCATCTCCGAGATGGTGGATCCATACCAGAGCATTCGAGTGATTGTGGAGCCGCTGCAGTGCATCAGTTCGGAGTACAGAGTGACAGCCAGGATATGTGTTCCCTGGGCTGCTGGCTTCGAACGTTTCCAGACCCTTAAGTGAGTTGGCTATTTTATTGACGATATGTACTATTAATTCGGGTGCTTTTGAAATTTTCCAGATCTTTTGATCAGAAACCTCAATTGTATGTAAATGTACCCACCTTGGTGCCCAGACATTACAACACTACTCTTAATCCTGTGACACTGGATCTTTACCTGGATCCCACTTGTCGCTATCGAATCAGGTAAGCATCGCAAACGTAATGGAAATTTATACATGAAAAGGGTACAAGTAAAACTATATAAGTAATGTATTATTTTGTATCTCTTTTACTTCCACTGGCTACATCTATCTCACTCTGATTTGTGTTGCCTAGCTATGAGTACTCCTACTCCTCTGCATTATCTCGACTGGTGCTCGAGTTCTACGGCTGGTTGCCGGCACACCTGGTCTGCGTTTTACTGATTGTGCTAAGGAAGCAAGTTGAAACCTTTCACCAGGTGGGAACTTTTCGTAGCCTGCGGCCTTATGTGGGCTACATGCAGTACACCTCGCTCTATGTGGTCACAGGTTTGTTTAATTCATTGTAATTACCACTTACATTTATTATACGTTTAATCAAATATCAGCTTGTCGGCTTCTAAAGAAGCTAATCATAAGCAGCCGCATGCTGCCGGAGCCAGAACCCCTGGACTACAGTATCAATGTTTCCATTGTGATCCATTGTGCAGCCATTGCCTTGTCCCTGCTGGCCACTCTGGGCACTTGGTTGGCCTTGACGCTCTATGGCAACGCCTTCTACCGCTTGGCTCTGCGGATAACACGCCTTTCCCAGCCAACCTCCAACGTGATGATCTCGATCATGACCCACTTGCCTATAACGTTCGGTATACTGACCATTGCCACAGCTGTAGGAACCTGCAGCGGAGTGGGTCTTCTCCTGGCCTTCGTCTTCTATTTCCTGATGCTATCGAACGCATATAAGGATTATCTGGAAGACCTTCTCTGGCAGAAGGCGGCTAATTTGGTGCGTGGAATGCCTGCTGCGGGGGCAGCAGAAGAACCTGCCAGCTGCGAAGATGCTGCGAAGGAGCAAAATGCAGAAGCTTTGGAACAGAAGGGTGGACAACAGGAGGAGGACGAGGAACCGGAGCCCTGCGTGGGCTTGCACAACTTCTCCTTTCATGTCACTTTGCTGCTGATGTTGCTCATGCATCTGCTGCTCAATTCTCCTAGCACTTTGGCTTGGGTGCGCAGTCGTCGGTAAGTTTTAACTTATAGCTAGTATAGTCTTTTAAGACCACAATATACGATCTGATCTTCGTGTTGCCTAACTGCTTTTTCCTTTAGGCATGGCATCGACCTGCCGGATCCGAGTTTATATCCCAGCATCGTAGTCCTGGCATCACTTAGTTTGCTCCTGCAACTGAGGGCTCCCCAAAAATGGTAAACATACACGCGTACATGCATTGCTCGCTTAATAGTTTTTAAAATTCTTTAAACTTACTTGCAGTCAGGGATACTGGATGCTTTCCCTCGTTTTTTACGTTCTGGCCGGCGTGGTTTTACTGTACTGTCAGGCGGCTATCTACAGGCTGACTTTTGTGATTGCCGGGGCCTTCGCACTGCTCTCTGCCCACCAAAGTCTTTGGATCCTATGGCGTCGCCTGTCCCAAATCTAGTTTACATTTTGTCCTCCACGTTATAATTCGTTAATTATTGCTGCGTTAGTTAATTCAGTCCGAGATTGGAGTCGTGGTCGGCAGCTTACGTAAACCATATCGTTGTGAGGTAAATAAGCCCCGATCGGGATCTCTCTTAGCGGGAAGTCCAAACTGAGCCCGATTGGGCGTTGCTCTCGATTTGCGTCGATCGCACATTACACGTATTAATTGTTTTTACGCCTGTCGCCGGCGCTTTTGGTTAGCGATACCTCGGTATCTCGGGTGGCAGACACGTTAATCTCCATTTGCGGAAAATGTGTGAAAATGACTTTAAACATCGTCGCCAGTTGGGCACACTCCCCATCCAGACTCTAGTTTGCTCTTAGCCAAAGACGTATTATTTAGTAATTTTCCGCAATTATTTACTTAATAGTATAATACTTTCTTAGAATTAGTTGATTTTTACTGTGAGATACATATCTGTATTTATACAATTTATTTTGTTCTGCGTTCTTGAAAAATGAAATAAGATTGTGTGCGAGTTATTAAGGTTTTTAATTTCTTAAAACCATTTGAAAGAAATGTAAAATAACTGCCAAATAACTGTGCACACACATGAAAATGTTACATTTAGTATAGATTTTATACAACAATATTCTTTTGTTTGTCCCATAATGATTGTAAAAAATATTTTACTTTTCCGATTACCTAATAGTTTATCTACCTAATGTTTCTAGGTGCCATGTGTCACAAACGGACTTTTACCAAGAACAAATTTATGTATGTAAAATGTTTTACTAGAGCTTTGTTTTACCCTAAAAATACAATTTTATACATTTGTAAACTCCAAAAAACTGTATTGATTTGCTGATCTGTTTAGATGGGTGCGCAATTACCAATGCATTGATTAAGCTCGTCTTCGCCCACAAGGATGGCGACTGAAACAAGTTTTGGTCCATCCACGCCATCTACTTAATGTCTCATTTGTGCGATGTCGAAATCTGGATCAGTCGGTGGATCATAACACCCGGGGGACGGGAGGCGTGGCCGCACGCAAACTGGGTGAGGCCATTCCGTCGTCTACAATACCCACGGGAGTCGTTCGGAGCTAGTTTTAAGCTGTTCAGTGGCCAAACACGATGTCCCGATAAGGACTTGACCACCAGCATATATATTCATAACCGATTCGCTTATGGGGCCGACATCTGTCAGCAGCATGTGACGAAAGTTGCCAATATTCGTGCAGTGATATAAGCAAATTGCATTTCTGTGTACAAAGTATATTAATTAGGGAATAAACAGCCTATTTCCATATTGGCTTTAGTAGCTTACAGAGCTGTGCATATTTTAATGGAGAAAAACATTTGCTAATTAAGGCTACAGGTTTGGGTAGTCAAAATTGCATCGGTTTTTATGGTTTGTTAAATCTTTTATGTGTGCTGTTTAAACGCCAAACTATTTATTTATATTGTTATTGTAATTAATGGGACCATATTTGTACACCCTTGCAGATATTAGACATACAACTCATACCCAGACCTTATTTTCCACAATGGTAACCAAAATATTTTTTTGAGGTAAAAAATTGGAAGATGCTTAAAAATATTAATTTTATGCGGTTTTTCAATCTTATCTTGGTCAAACCAGGGCGCACAGCTGAAAGATCGACTGTTTTGAGCAGCTAACGACCCCCATCACTTTTCGGGATAATAATTTTCTGAGCAATTTTCGCTTTTTTTTTGCGAAAATTGACAAGAATTAAAATTTTAAGGCTTGAATTCCAATAGATTGGGAATTTAATTACGAGCTCAAGGTGGGTATGACATTTCTTATTCCGACTTAATAGTTAAATTGTTGCCAAAACCCTATTTTTGGCCCAAAACTCACTCTTGATTACGTGTTAACCCCAATGAATAAATGGTGTATTTATTTTTTGGTAAAATATTTTATTGGCATAATAAAAAAAAACAAATCCGACTGGTTAACAGGCCATGGCATTCTACATGCACATGAGCGTATTACTATAACATATAACTTTGTACAGTTTAACTTATAATGAATTGGCAGTACGATTATAAGACTTGAAGAGGTGAACGAACTATTGCCAGTAGGCGGGCACAAGCTGAACCGGCCCTTGAACATTGGGCATTTGATAAGGCGGAGGGGCCATTACATTGACGCTGAAAGAAAAATAGCAAATGGTACAGGATCCAAACAAGAAGTTATCATAATGTATAAAAAATATGTAATGCAACCTTCTTTTCTTAAATATAAATTAAGAATTGTTAATCTGATGTTCTTATACTCACCGCATTGTCTCCGTATCGCGATAGTAACGTGGCCTGGGGGCCACATAGTTGTTTGAGGTGAAGCTGCGCGGATTGGCCACCGGGAAGCGAATGGCAGGCTGAGCATTAGACGCACGTCCTCCGATCCTTGCTCGGGCTCTGGGACGGGCAAGTCCGGATCTTGCCGCTGCGGCGGATCCGGCGGCCGCTGCTCCTCCGCCTCCAGCTGCAGCAGCTCCTGCTGCAGCCGCACCACCGCCAAGGTTGTTCAAGGCGATTCCACCCCCCAGACCCAAGCCTCCCAGCCCCAAGGGACCCAGTCCACCGGCCGCTGCTCCTGGCGCCGGCTGCTGCCACATGGCTGCCAGTTGTATGGGCACCAGGGCGGGCAGGGATACGGTGACGGGAACACCGGGTGGTGGGCCAGCTGGCGCTTCTGGTGCCGCCGGTTCCGGCTCTGGTTCATCCTGATCCTCCGGCGGCGGGGCTGCTGTGGTCTCTGGCTCGGGTTCCGGCTCTTCGGGCTCTGGTTCCGGCGCAGGAGTCGTGGGCTTCACGGCCACATCCTTCCAGGCGGCCAGCAGGGCCAGCAACTCGTCCTTGGTCACATGTGGACTGGAGGATGGCGGCAGGTGACTGAATTCGAAGCTGGGAGCGTTCCAGCCGTGGCTGAGGCCACCACTGCTCCATCCCGGCGGAGGTCCCGGACCGAAGAGAGATCTCTGCTGTCGGGGAATCGCAGAAATCGGGCCAGGAACGAACTGGCCGCTGGCCAACTGATCTATGAACAGGACCACTAGGAACCCGATCCCGCCAAGGCAGTGGATGCTACTCTGATATCTGGCCATAACGTCTTAACTGGAGCTTCAGTGCGCGATTTGTGTCTGCGCGTTGAACCGATTGTGGGCCTTATATACTCCTATCGGCGATCTGATCCCCGAACTCCGCTCGTGAATTGGGTTAACAATTGGCTGGAACCGGACTAGATCGGCTAGACCCGCTGACCGGAAGCATCGTGGAGCTGGAGCTAGAGTTGAGGAGCCTAGGAGCAATCGGCATTGGCATTTGGCCAACTGGTTCAGTTTGAATTTAACAGCGGTTCACGCATTTCGGTGTGCCTAGGAAGCGTGCACCATTTATGGCCAGCAATTGCATCACATACTTATACTGGATTACCAAAGTAAATGGTCCGCAAATGAAAATGAAAACGAAAACGCAGCCGCAGACGCCAACTGATGTGAAAAGTGGAAAGCGCGTGCAAAAAAGTGGGCAGATGAAAACAGGTTCCTCCACGGACTCCTCTCGCAACTGTGTAGCACAGTGTATAAAGTGTTTTAATAGCTATCATCTAAGGCAATTGCTGGCGACTGACGAATTAGAGATAAATAAGTAAAGCTCACAGTTATCGCACAGCAAATTACAAAACTTAGTATTCAAAGGACTTTTTTCAAGTTACGGCAACGCTGCGTATGAGTGATACAAAATATTTTTTGCACTGAAGAATGGTCTGCTGGTTAATAAATTAAGACATTTATCGGATAAATCGCAATAATAAACCAGACAACACTACTGGTGCCTGAATATATAATTATATCTAATTTAAATCGGAGGCCGAGCAGTCCCAGGACTTTTTATCCTCGTGAAACTGGATAAGCACTAGTTCGTAGGTGGCCACTGTTCCCGCCATCTAAAAGATACAAATACAAACATGGGAATGAGCATGAAGACGTTCCTGGGAACACAGGTGGCAGGGATATTTGGGACGACCCTTAACATAACATCACTCTTTACCCACCGCCAGAAACAGCTTCCTGGTGACGTTGAAGAACTTAAGCCCCGTGAGCGCCACCTGATCACAGGCCAGCTCCGCGGCGAACCGAAAGACCTCAGGGTGGTATCCTTCGATCGGTACCAGACGCATCAGACGCAGTGGCACCCTGGCTTGGTCATTGATCGCCGAGACGAATAGCAGCACGGCCGCCGATCGGCTGAGCAGGAACATCAGCGAGAAGTAGAAGTAGACGGCGTGGGCCGAGGAGGGCATGGTGCTGGATTCCAGGACTATTGTACTCATTTCAATGTGTGCTTTTGTCCGGATAACTCACTTGATGCTCTTCAGCAGCTGGAGGCAGATAAAGTACAGATTGCTGCCGAAGGATATTAGCATTATACCGGATACGGCGTCGTCCACCTCCCGTATGAGCTCCACTATCGATCGGTAGAGAGTGCGCGACCAAGTCCAGTAAGCTTCCGGCATGGGCTAAAGGGATGCACTTTACATGATGGTACTTAAGAGTCCATACCCACCTGTTGCACCTGCAGCTCCAGGCTGCGGTTGAGCCTGGCCAGCATCTCGCTGAGACCCATGCCCAGCATCATCAGGAATATGTCCATGTAGCTCCAGCCGAATGTGAGCAGCAAGTTCTGTATCTTGCCCAGCCACCCCAGCCAGTTGGAGTAGGGAAACACGGCGAACAACTGGGCACTGGTTCCGTGCAAGTACGATTCCACGGGGTCCCTTCTCCGGGGACAGAAGTCGTAGTACACCACCGAAATGATGCTCAGCAGGTGCTCCACTAAAGAGTTATACTTGTCAATCAGTCAGGACGTAGAGGTAAGAAATACAAGACCCAACTCAGAGAAAGTGAAAGCAGCAGGAAGGCCACCAACTGGATGCGGCGGGCAGGACGAGCCCTTTGCAGGCAACAGGTATAGCCAGGCAGCCGCTGTTCCACCGCCGCCCAGTGGCGCATTAATCCGGGCCAGAGATACGCCAGTTTAAGGAACTGCCAGGAGGCGATCAGAATGCTCACGTGGAAAACGATGGGCTCTACAGTTTTAATGAGTTTCGATCGGAAAATCAGTATTTATGGGAGGGATAAATGGGTAATGCGTCTCACCCACACTGCGCACATCCAAAACACTGTAGGCCACTTTGCGGATGCTGAAGGCCAGATCCACCGAAGTGGAGCAGAGGTACGCGACAGAGTACCAAAACCGCCAGCTACGCCGGCTGAATTTCAATCCTTGCCAGGAGGAAGCACTGATACCACTCACGGGCATTAGGCAGAAGCACTGAGCCACGGCCAGAACAGGAGACACCGCCTCATGGAAGGAGCCGTTGCGCAGGAAGTTCTTTCGCGTTCCCCGCGCCTGGGTGTCTGGATTAAGAAAGCCAATAATGTATGCAATTTACCCAGGACCAAGACCCCATTGGATCGCACCTCGACACTGGTCCAATCCTCTTTTCAAGTGTTTCAGCCAGATCCTTCCTTGGCTTTTCAGATGGCGAACGGCTTGATTAGCCCGCCTTCGGTGTGGAAAGCGGTCATTTAGTGGTCGCACCATGCTTGAATTTCGATTCCTGACTGAAAACCTCAATGCAAAAATGCAGCAGGAAGGGATAAAAGTCAGCCTATTATAGCTAACGACCAGTGGTGAGGAATACTCAGGTTTTAGAACCTAACTTTTAAATATCATGTTCTTAAAACTTTTTCTTGACATATAATATATAATATTTTGTAAGTACTATGGGTAAGTTTTCAAGTTTGAAAGAAAACTAACATATTTTTGAACCGATATAGGTAGTACCTTTCTCATCACTGACAACGAGGATTTAATTAGCGCGACCTTGGCGAAAAGCCGGATAAAAGTCAATGGCGCTCAAACATGCAAATTGGTAACACACTCAATCAGCCATGAACTTGGCACTAATAGTGAAAAATGATAAATGATTGGCCAGTCATAAAAAATGTGCAGCTCCCTGGGAAAATTGATTAAGTGTGGATTGAATTTAACGGGTTGTAAATATCATTAGTCTCCGATATGGGCGTAAAGATAAGTACCAAATCATAAGCATAAAATAAATGTGAGTTTTAAAAGGAGAAACTACCCATCCAAAGCGGTAAATGAAAGCCAAAAGTTTTGCGTCTTGAACCGCCGGCAGCGTCTAAATGAAAGCCACGAACGCCAAGTGGCACTTGAAAGCAACATTTGATAAACCTACACATAATTTATACGTACACCTGGCATTTTATCTGACGGGTTCCGCAAAGAAAACCGCACGCGAGTGGCCTTCGAAAACTGTGCTCAGCGCCAACTGGCGGCTAGGAAGTTTTAGCTCTAAACTGGTGAAACTGATCGAGTAAGGAATCCCAACTTAGGATAGAAGATAGAACAAAAGTGACATTTCGAGAGAATTTTAAACATCGTGATAGGAATCCCAACTTTGTACAGAAGATAGAACAAAAGTGACATTTCGAGAGAATTTTAAACATCGATAGGCGCCTGCGCAGCGCGGCGCTGAGTATCGATAGAACAGCACGGCGATAGCCGCAGTCATCGGCGGGCGGCGAGTCTTGTTCGGGTCTGTCAAGCCGCTCTTATATGGTTTTTTCTCATTCTTGCTCGATCGGTAAAGTCGCTCGCCGTCGCCGAGCAGCACTACGCGTTGTACTATTGCTGTTAATTGCCAAAGAAAATACGACATTTCGCGCGGTGCGCCCGTAGATCTCCATCTCTCTCGAAAAGTCAAAGTCAGAATATAACATAGTACGTTTTTGTTGCATTTTTTTGCTGTGCTGCGCGGTTTAATGTCAACATCACCGTTTGCCAACTCGAAACGGGCGCTGTGCGCTTGACAAAATGCAATTTAAAGGCATTTAGGAAACACGAAACGAGGAATATATAAAACGCTGAAACGCTGAAACGGGTTCGAGTTCGAGTTCGGGTGAGTCTCTTTCAAGACCAGAATCCGGCCAAGAGCGGCCTTACTTTTGTTAACAATTTGAGTTGCGCGTTTCTATTGTTGTTGCATTTGGTCCACACGCACACTGTGTTTGTGCTGGAGTGTGAGTGTAATGAAACGATAATGGAACGGCTGTTTCCACAATGTTACATACATTTGTACATGCCATCCGAAATCTAGAATTCCACCCTCTCAAAAATAAAATCAGCAAAGAGGGGATGGAGAGGGGACAGCGATACACCGAGAGAAACTGATCGTAAGGGCGTTCAGGCTAGTAGCGGATTAGGTAGGAGCATCAGACTCGCATCCTGATTGCCTTTCCTTGATGCAGTCACTTAGTAATAGGGTCCTTCACTTTTAATAATGCTGCTGCAAAAGTTTCCTCATTGAATCATTTGTTTACAAGGATTGAATTATCACACTAGACAAGTAATTTCATATTGAAATCGAGGCTAAAAGTACTTAAAAATAAATGAACTATTAAGTACAAAATAACTTTCTCTGTACTTTGACATGCTTCGACTCTAATAATGTTCCGGCCCCACTGCCCAAGTCTTTTGTTCTTACTTACACAGATTTTTTGATTCCGCCGCTTCCGATGTGTTTTCTCTGTCACTCTTCCCCTTTCGAAACATCAGCTGCATGAATCATCCAAGTCCCTTGTCCGTCACCGCAACAGTTGGTAGCGACTCATACAGCCCAAGTCTCTGAAAACAACGAAAAATGAAAAACCCAGCTCCAAAACAGTCCAATACATATGTGCACTATCTACATATGCATGGCGGGTATTAGTATACCCCTCATATCGAAAACTTATTTGGGCATTACACTGGTATTTAGCTTTGATTAGTCAGCGAACTGCAACTGAAGCGGGACTGGTACATTGACACGATAAGAATGAGAGACCGAGAAGAGGATTGAGTAATATTTTTGATAGGACCTCTTAAGTCAGAAAAGCCCTAAACAAAATATAGTGGTTTTACAATATACTCCTATGGTAAATCGCATCAAACGCTCTTTTCCAAAGGATAATAATATCAATATTTTATAACACATTTTCAGATAAGATATTACTTGACTTAGATTGATATCATGTAAAAAATAAAACTAAGGCGTTCACAACTTTATAAATATTCATCAGTCCCCATTATTTGCGTTCGCCTTCACGCCCGCAAAATACATATTTGTTGATTGATTTTTTTTTAATCTTCGTCCCACTGCTTGTCTTGGATTTTTGGGCGAGGGAGGGTTTCGAAGAATTTCGAGCGTTGGGAACCCAAGGCTGATAAGACTTTGATTAAACTATATGGACATCCTTTATGTGTTTAGCTGTGTGTACATAATATGTAAACTTGCAAGGGAAGCGCGCCAGAGGAAGGCGACAAAGTGCGGGATCTGCATATCCCGAAGTGGGGTGGATGTTATCGCTGATATCTGTGCCATCATCATTGCCAACTGTTAAGAGGCAGCTCACCCACACTCGCGGTAAACTCAATAGACCGGGATACAAAGTATTCTAGCTCTAGTTTAAGTTAAGTTTATCTGTGCGCTCCATAATACGGTTCAGTGCACCACAAAATTAGTAAAATCAATATGGCCTCTGGAATAACAATGCTCTTATTGTAGTTATATGATTTATAAGTTGATAAATAACAACAAACTATTTGGACCTCTTTTAACCGCCGCCGCTGTGCGGGCACGCATATGTATATGGGAATGGAAATGGAATTATGTGAAACGATGGGATGGTGCCTATATTGGATGGGATGCATATTCAGATTTCCAGTTGCTGGCTGTTGCTCCCCCTATTCGAAAACATAAGAACGAAAGACTGGGGAGACCCAAAGAACTGAAACAACATACACAGAGTTGAAAAGCAAACACACATGTTGATCATGCATGAAAGCGAACCGCTCCCCCGGCACCACCTACCATCCCCCATCCACCTTCCAATGTTTCCACATAGTACCCCTTCTGGGGCCCTGAGGTTCCCGTTCCCAGAAGCGTAGTACCATCACGCACCGGAAACATCGTTAAATGCGTAACAAGGCGCTTTTTAATTTAACCGATCCAAATAAAAAGCATTAAATAAATGAAATTGTGTGCATATGCAAAACAGTTGCACGGCCGCGTTATCTGCAGGGTTAAACCAACGAAATAACGCGACAAACCCCGGCTTAATTGAAACTGTCATTGATTCAATACGCGCAACATATGACGGTGGGTTCTTTTCACTGGAAACGGGAAATTGAAACCGAAACGGAACCCATTTAATTGCATTTCTGTCGCAACGCTTTTTCTATCACTTTCGCCGCTTATCAACGGGAAAAGAAAGGAAAATTAAAATTTAATTGGTCGTAAAAAGTGCATTAAAGTCGCTGATAAAGCCGCCTGTTCGCAAAGATAACCATACTACAAATTCAAAAGGAGAGGGACCTTTATAAAAGCGAGATTTCAAAATAGAATCGTTTCGAAACCCAGATCAAACCCTCAAGAAGATAAGGGATCTTTCTGACAGCATATCGAACCAATAATTTATTTCCAAATTTCTACTTAAATTGAAACGAGGGCAGCCAATCTGTAACGTTATCGAATTGGAGCCGTAATCGCTTGAATTGCATCCGTTGATCGTCGTAAAAAGTCGGGTTTCTTTTATTTTCTATGTTTTTCCCAACAGCGTGGCATTTTTCTGGCCTGAACAATTTCGAGAATCATTTAATATCCGGAATATCATTCGCATTCAACCGATCTCGATATTTTAGCATTGGATGCTTTGCGTTTTCCGGCTATTAAAAGATAAATCAGCACAGTTCTACGTGACAAAAATTTAAATATAAAGTTAAAACGTATAATTATTAAAAAGAAAGCAGCAAAAACTGGTCAGCCATCTGATGATAATGAGTCATAATAAAGATACCTGACTAGTAAAAAAGCCGTTCTCATATCATCTATGCAAATAACCTTTACGTTTTTAAATAGTTAAGCAGGAACTTACGATGCTACCAGTACTTGCGCCAAGCAAACAAACTCCGGCTGATGTTTTTAACTGCAAATGACATCCGTCTTTCATGTTCCTGTCTGCATTTGACATTGATCTCCTTTTGAATCCTGATTCGATAATAAATAATCTTGTGGCCATCAATCACGCAGTCAGCAGCAATTTGGTTTATGTATCATACACTATTATTCAAAGCCGTTTGCCTTGCTCGTGTGATGAGGAAATTGGTGAAAAACTCGAACTTTTGATGAAAAATTTGTACAAATGTGAATTCAAATCGCGTGCAAACCGGCTCGATCATTACGGTTGACCAGTTGGCCAGCAAAAATCTTATAACAAAATCAGTTCGCATAAATCAAATGTCGCGGATGCGAAAAGTTGGTGGGAGTACGCAGACTTCCTTGCTAATCCCGCAGATCAAGTCGAGTTTTCCTTAGCTGTGATCTCGCCAGCCGAGCAAACTGGGGTATTGCATCCGCAAAACGGCAATTAAATAACTTTTTTAATTTTCCCGCTTATGTGTATGTATATTACGTCCCCATTCATTCACAGATTTTCACGCGAGAGGAACTTGATTTTGCGGATAATATGAATTTCCTTTATCGAGCAAAGAAAAAAGTTTACTCTGAATAGTTTGATCAATTCATTCTTTAGATTTTAACAGATTGTTCCTAGGGAAGCTATAGGATATAGTAAAAACCAATGGGCAATAATGTTTACCCAGGCCAGAGTAGTTGTGTTTTAAGTATTTTCCCTGCCCCAATTAAAAAATAAAGCGAATTTTTCAGTTTTAAAAAAATATCGGGTCACCCAACACGGAATTCAACAGTTTTGGAAATCTTCACTGGGTAACAAACATCTGAACAAGTTAATATACCCTCTGCAAGGGTACTAAAGTCTCAAACTATTAGGGCTAAATAATTCAAATCAATTCCCATTAATGATAAGTTAAAAATATGCATCCAAAGAATAAGTAGGAATTAGCGGATAGAGCTTCTTTCTTTGCTCACAATGTAGTATGTTGAAAATGGCTAATAAAACGTTAATATTTCTTCCTTGTTTCCCCCGCAGAATGGACACGGACATTAATATGGGAATGGGCATGAACACGGCCACAGGTGCTCCCCCGACCACAATCTACCCGCATTCGGCGACATTGTTCGCGGCAATTAGTGCCTGTGTCTTTGTGACAATTGGCGTTCTTGGTGAGTAATCTGCGTCCTGCTGCTCCTCGAACTCCTTTTCTAACCGGTTTTGGGCTGACTGCTCCCGCAGGCAACCTGATTACGCTGCTGGCGCTCCTCAAAAGCCCCACGATACGGGAACACGCAACCACCGCCTTCGTCATCTCGCTGAGCATCTCCGACCTGCTCTTCTGCTCCTTTAGCCTGCCGCTGACGGCGGTTCGATACTTCCAGGAGGTGAGTCACCATCCCTACCAAATGGGATTTCAAAATGTCGGAGAAAAATGTAGTATTTGAGGAACCACTGCGGTTTTTCTAAGTTGTATAGTTACCGAACTAACCTTTGTTACATTTTAACATATACATTTTTGTTTGCAGAGCTGGACCTTTGGCACCACTTTGTGCAAGATCTTTCCGGTGATCTTCTATGGCAATGTGGCTGTTTCACTCCTCAGCATGGTGGGCATCACGCTGAACAGGTAAGCCCAGTTCAGTCCCTTTTGTCACAAGCTAATCCTCAACCGTCACCATAATCCTCTGGTAGATATATACTCATTGCCTGCCACAGTCGCTACTCGCAGATATATAAACCGAAGTTCATAACCCTGCAGCTGGTGTTCGTATGGGCCGTGTCCTTTCTTCTCCTGGTAAGTGATAAGTCTACCCTTTTAACCATATTTCCTATATAGAAATAGACATTTTCTATATAGCTTTCCTAAAATTGATTTTCAAAATGGTATTACGGAAGACTCAAAAATCTGCAGGCACAGTGATCCTCAGGAATTTGAAGATATTTTAATATCAATAAAGAACTTGAATTATTTTTAAACAATACATATATTTACAATCGCAGCTACCGCCCATTCTGGGAATCTGGGGCGAGATGGGTCTGGACGAGGCCACCTTCTCCTGCACAATACTCAAGAAGGAGGGACGATCGATCAAGAAGACGCTGTTCGTGATCGGCTTCCTGCTGCCCTGCCTGGTCATCATCGTCTCGTACACCTGCATCTACATCACGGTGCTGCACCAGAAGAAGAAGATCCGCAACCACGACAACTTCCAAATCGGTGCGAGTGGTGCGGGAAAAGGCTCCTCCGCCGGCGGATCCTACATGACCACCACGTGCACGCGAAAGGCGCGCGAAGACAACCGACTGACCGTCATGATGGTCACCATCTTCCTGTGCTTCCTCGTGTGCTTCCTTCCGCTGATGCTGGCCAACGTGGTGGACGACGAGCGCAACACCCGGGTTCCCTGGCTGCACATCATCGCCTCGGTAATGGCCTGGGCCTCCAGCGTCATCAACCCGATCATCTATGCGGCCAGCAACCGCAACTACAGGTAGGATAAGGGGTTTGCTTGTGGGTCTGGATCGGGAACGTATTACTTATTCCGAATTTCTTTCGTTTTAGAGTGGCCTACTACAAGATCTTTGCGCTGCTTAAGTTCTGGGGCGAGCCGTTGTCGCCGATGCCGAGTAGAAACTATCACCAAAGCAAGAACTCCAAGGAGCTGTCGGGCGTAATCCGCAGCACGCCGCTCTTCCACGCTGTGCAGAAGAATAGTATTAACCAAATGTGCCAAACATATTCAGTATAATCGAAATCGCAGTCGAGTCTTTGTATTAGAGCTTGTAGTTCATATCAATTACCTACTTATTACTTTTTAGTTCATAAATTTATAAACGATGTACCGCAGTGCTTACATCAAAGACAATCGAATTAAATATATATATGTAGACCAATTGAGAAGGCGATGTTTTTTTAATTTAAAGTTTAAGCCGGGTCTGTTTTTCAGAAGAGTATTATGATTTAATTCAAGGTCACGTCAGCTCTAAAACATCGCGTGGAATAACACTGACATTAGTTTTGATTTTATCAAAGAATTTCCCCTTAAATTTCCGTAGTTTTCTTTTATGATTACATTATTTCCGACAATAAGTTAATTACATTGATATTGTTGATCTAAAGAAACTAATTTAAAGATCTACTACCTTGTTTTCGAAAATCTGATCGTCACAGCTTTGATATAAGCATTGTCAACTATTAGAACGTCTTTATATGGGATCACCTTTTCTATTGCATCAGTACCAATCAGTTTGGTGAATAATTTCTTTGGCCTACTGACCTTATTTAAGGGGAGGGTTAGACGTTTTTAGATTACTTCTCTTCAGATCAGAGTCTCGTATGAATGGCCTAGTTCCCTTGTTAAGCTTCAGCTCCTAATGGAATTAACCTCTGTCTTGATCCACGTTTCTGCTCGACTGCGACCCTCACACGCGACTTTCTGAATTCACTAAATTAACTGCATCATTGATCACTTATGTATTTGCATGTGGCTTTGATAAGCTTGACCTGGTTAATATTCAACTTTAGGCAATACGGCTCTTGTTTCAACTCAGTTCGATCAACCCACGGAGGAGCCATGTGCCACTCGCGAATTTCGGTCACAAATAAAAAATTGTTTCGGGTTTTTCACTTTAAAAAAAAGGTTTTATTTGTTTTCTTCTCCATGGACCGAAGAACCCTTAACGCACACTAGACAGAAGGAGGACGCCTCTAGGCCTTGACGGCGAACTTGCGCTGGGGGAAGACGGAGCGCTTGCGGATCTCCTTGAGGGTCTTGCGGTTGGCGTCCCGGGGCGAGAGGGCCTTGCGGATGGCGCGGGTCTTCTTCTTGCGCAGATCCAGGGGCTTGTACTTCTTGTTCTTGAAGACCTTGCGCAGGTTCTCCTTCTGCTTCTGGTGCATCACGATGTAGACGCGGGCGATGGCCTTGCGCACAACGCGGCTGTGGGAGCGCAGAAGAGACGGGGATTAGGGGAGATGCTACAGTCGGTCGCGCGCAGCGGCATACTCACATCTTGGAGAGCTTCGAGGGAGCTCCGCCGGTCACCTTGGCCACGCGCAGGCTGAGCAGCTCATTCTTCAGCTCATCCAACTGCTTGGTGAGGTCCTTCTTGTCCTTGGTCCTCAGCTCGGAGCACTTAACCTTCACCTGGGCGGCGCAAACAAAAGGGCAGAAAACACATCATTAGAATTCGGTTTGCAGGGGTACGCCTCGCGAAAATAGCAACTCCACCGCGCGGCAAAAACAGCGGGCCGCCAGTATAACGGCTCAACCGGTCATTTTGTGCACGGATGGCTCTTATTTTACAAAATTAAACTCCGTCGGAAAACCAACCATTTTTCTCGCTGGTCACGTCAAAAAAGAAAGATGGAAAGATGAAAGAACCAGTTGGAGGTGACACAGCCGTGCAGTGAACCGCCAGCGGCGCTGTTATCGAACCGGTTCGCGCTCCGGCGAGAGCGGCGGGAAAATAGCTAAGTAGTGGTTCTTATGAAATATGAAATAACTTTGTTTTTGGGGAATAATTCTGATAAAGCGAAATACCACTACTCTATTATTAAATAATTATTTAAGGTCTATTTCATAGTAAAAAAATAAATGGTAGCTAATTCATTTTGAAGTCAAAGATTATCTCACCAAATTTGCTGTCTCAGAGGCAGTTTGCTTTTGCGACTTTTTATTAATGTTATTTAAGTGTTAAAAACTAAACGAAAACAAAAAGATAGTTAAAAAAAAGGTATAACATTTATTTCTGCAATCATACAAAAAATCTATTTATGAGAAACAAAAGAAATACATCCCGCTGAAATAAACGTGCGCTGCGCAAAATAGCTCAGCTTTTGAGCAGCTTGCTAAAAATACTGTCGATCCTTACCACTTTAGAGAACATTTTCATCATTTTCTCATTTTTTTTATAAGGGTACATCAGGTTTTTTTGGGATTCGGATTTTGGTCAAAAATACTCATTTTTTAGTGGTTTTTCAGTCGTAGCCTAGCCAAATTAAGGCGTACAGCTAAAGGACCGACTGTTTTGAACAGCTTGCTGCAAATGCTATCGATCCTTACCACTTAAAAAAAAATTTTTTTTTACCCGTTTTCGCTTTTTTTATAAGGGGGTACATCGGGTTTTTTTGGGATTCAGATTTTTGTCAAAAATACTCACTTTTAGTAGTTTTTCAGTGGTAGCTTAGCCAAATTAAGGCATACAGCTAAAAGACCGACTGTTTTGAACAGCTTGCTACAAATGCTATCGATCCTTACCACTTTAAAGAACATATTTTTTTTTTGACCCGTTTTCGCATTTTTTTATAAGGGTTTTTGGGATTCAGATTTTTGTCAAAAATACTAATTTTTTGGTGGTTTTTTAGTCGTAGTTTAGCCAAATTAAGGCGTACAGCTAAAAGAGCGACTGTTTTGAGCAGCTTGCTACAAATCCTATCGATCCCCACAACTTTAAGGAACATTTATTTTTTGACCCATTTTCGCATTTTTTTTAAGGGGTACATCGGGTTTTTTTGGGATTCAGATTTTTGTCAAAAATACTAATTTTTTAGTGGTTTTTCAGTCGATGTTTAGCCAAATCAAGGCGTACAGCTAAAAGACCGACTGAAAAATAGCCAGATTGCACCCAAAGTGTCAGCACTAGCTCCAAGTTCCGTTCTAACAGGGCAGCAATCAGAATTATCGCAGGGGTCCACCTCTATCGTGAGAATGTAAACAAAGCAGCCAGGTGGCAACGCCGCGACCACATACCCACAGATAATAGATACTCTACATAAATAATTGGCCATTTTTGTCTGTTTGAGTGAGCAATAGTGTTGATAAGCAATAAGTAGAGCTCAAAGACAATGGCTGATCGGGCTATCAAGCTGCTGGTGATCGGGGAGAGCGGCGTGGGCAAGTCCAGGTGGGTAGAGTCTCCTGGAGTCCCAAGTCCATGGAGAAAATCCACTGCGTATATTACTAGCCGCTTGCATCATTTGCGTTTCGCCACAGTTTGATCCGCCGCTTCGTGGAGAACAAGTTCGACGAGAACCATGACGTCACGATTGGCATGGACTTCAAGAGCAAGGTGATGAACGTGGACGGGATCGACTATAAGGTGGCCCTCTGGGACACTGCGGGCGCCGAGAGATTCCGCAGTCTGACGCCCAGCTTCTACAGAAAGGCCTTGGGGGCCATTCTGGTGTATGACATCACCAACCGGGACTCCCTCGTGAAGCTGGAGGCCTGGCTGGCCGAACTGGACAGCTACAGCGACAATCCCAACATAGCCATCATCGTGGTGGGCAACAAGATCGACCAGGAGCGAGTGGTGGATCGGGAGGAGGGCCGCAAATTCGCCAGGAAGCACAGAGCCCTCTTCATCGAGACCTCTGCCAAGTGCGATCAGTTCGTCAGCGATGTGTTCAAGGATGTTGTGGAGAAGGTGGGTTACGAGGTGGAGCCACAATCTCCATCTCCAATGGGGAGAACATATCCCATTGTTTATTTCCCCCATTTCATTCTGCTAAGCAGTGTTTAATCCTTCTCAAATCCCCCTCTTAGATTGTCTCCTCCGAGTACTTCAACAATGGCAACGGTGCCGGCGGTCTCGACATCGCCAGCAATCGGGATCTGGAGGAAAGCGCTTCCACGTGTTACTGTTGATATTCGGGTGTTGTTCGTGCTTTTTCAAATTTAAACCGTGTATTTATTTAATTGTTTCAATATCACTAGCATAAAGTCAACCTCAACGTTCAATCGTGAACTCTAATGAACTCTGATCAGGGATTAAGGCTTAATTAGTTGGTCAGGTCATAGGTAACTCCCCAGTACTATCTGCTTTATTATCTGGCCTTATCCAAACGAGCTAAAGCTAATTGATACATTGAAGAGTTAGAAAGATGAGCACTTATTCTACAGAGACCTTTAAAATTGGTCACATCTTGGGTAGCCTCTTAATTTCATATACTTTAGTCTATACTTACTAATATTTCGGATCAATTCAAATCCCTTTTATCTTTGTAATTAAATGTTACTAAGAATGATGAGAAAAGTGAAAGGAAAGTCTCTACAAAATCTTTCAGTCTTACGTTGTAATATTAATATTTATAAAACTGTCTACTTCCTTATAAATTTGAATTGAACTGTAATACTATCGGATTGCCACTAAAATCCCCTACAAACAAATTTGTTTAGAATTTGTTTGTACATTGATACGAATTGCAACGAAATTAGTTGGGAGAGAGAAAACTGTGACATCCTCGCATTTTTTCATTCGGCTACAACGGATATTAACAGAAACTTTCAAAGCCACGTATGCGTTTAGAATAGATTTTTGGGATAAGTTCCACATAGGAAAAACATTTGGGACGCAAAAATCTCAGTAAATTAAGTGTATCTAGCTAGAATATTAAATTAGGATAAGAACTTTTTATTAAAATTGCAATATTGATGCAAGAAGATTGGAGACTTCACTCTTTAGACAGCTCTTGCCTTCCAAATTATACAAATTTAAAAACATCATTTATTTTCACAAGCTCCTATTAGCAAGCTAACATTCAGTTTTCGACCAATCAAAAACCCAGGTTCGAATTTCCTTTCATTGTTTTATTAAAAGAAGACGTTTTTTTCTTGTTTGCGCTCGTTTTGAATAAAGGAGTTGTCGCATAGATCGATTTTCGATGTCGCAACAAATAAAAGGAATATTGGGATCAGAAACCAACTGAATTGTACATAGGCAGCGCTTTGTTTTGTTTATGTACGGCTATTTTTTGTTGATTCTGCTGGTGTAAATTTATAAGTGAGTTTAGTGTGTATTTACATTAATCGATTATTAATTTTAGCAATTAACGCTAACAAGGTGGATTGAGAAATCATTGAGGCTGCGCTTTTGCTTATGTTTTTCAGTGTTTGTGTCTCGCTTTTTCATAAATTTCTTTTTGATTTTTTGCACGAAGTCAAAGCTTAGAAAACAAAGCTGGACATTTGGCCGCAACAATTTCCGGAGCTCGCCTTTTATGTACAAGGTTGTAGTCGCATAGGTTCATAAGAGTAACTTAGAGTCTATTCGCGCAGTTGCTCCTCGTTCGATCCCTCGATCTGCACCCGCTCCCCCCAGTCCCCCAGTGATGCAGGGCGCACTCCTACTTCCCCGCGATGCCGCTCTTCTTGGCGTCCAGTTCGTAGATGAGCAAGCGCCACATCTTCACAACAAACACCTCTGCCTCCTCGTCAAGTACCTGAAGATTGAATCGAAATAGAGGGAGAAGGGTAGTGTGGTTAGTTATACATCAAACGATCGTAGGGGGAGACAATCACGATTCGCATAATAACACTAAAGTTTTTGTAATACTAGCTTTTTCTATTAAAGATCAATGCATCTGTGATAAATTTGCACTTCATTAAATAAATGATTTTGCATTGGAAACTTTAGTGCCGTCATCGTTATCGTACCTATCCACAAACACTTACCATTTGCACATCGTCTAGGATGCTTTGAGGAGGGCTGCCAGCCAACACTTTGGAACAAATAAAGTCCACCAGCGTTGGCTCCGGCTCACCGATATACTCGATGATTTTCTTATTGATCCATGGACGTATTTTGCGTTCCATTAGACCAGTGTCAATCTCGTTGCGGTCAAGCTTATAATTAAATAGCTCCTCCTTTTGCGTGGGTATCCTGTCAATAATGCTTTTTATATGCCGCCGTTTTTCATCATACACCTTTGCACCATTCTCATCCTTTTTTGTGTTGCCAGCGGCAGCATCTGCGCTACTGCCCGCAGATGCAGCTGCCTCATTCTTACCATGTTTGCTGCTGCTGTTCTGTTTGCTGTTATTGTTGCCACCGCTGCTGCTGTTGCTGCCACTGCCGTTGTTCTTGCCGCCGGATGTGGTCGACCCGGAGCCGCCGGAACCGGATCCCGATCCCGTGGCGGAGGAGCCACCCGCCTGGGCGATCTTCTGGCTAACGGCAGCGGCTGCAGCGGTGGCCGCCGACACGGCAGAGCTTTGACGGTCCGCCGAGCTGCTGTTGTTGTTGTTGCTGCTGTTGTTGTTTCCCACTCCGCCAGCGGTGCTGGCTGGATGTGTGGATGGTGTTGTGTTGCTCATGTTGTCGTCGTAGTCTGCGAAAGCAAAGAAATCTTTATAATGGGTTTCTATTTGTGCAGATTTTTAAAACTCACCTAGCGGCACCAGCTTGCGCTTTTTTGGATTGATATTCTCATCGTTATCGTCGTCGTTGACGAACACACCCGTTGCCTCGATCTTCTTCTTGAGGTTGTTGCCCAGCGTTAGCGAGATGAGGGGCATGGTCATGGGGGGCGTGGCTGACGGCAAGAGGGCATCATGTCCCGATCCCTGGTCATTCAGCATGGCACTCTGCGTGGGCGTATGGATCTGGGCCAGCGAGTCCCGCGACTCACTGTTCTGCCTGCTTAGGCTGTTCGACAGCGACTTGTCGTTGTTGTTGTTCTTGGCATAGCCCCCACTGGCATTGGAGGCTGTATCGGCCATGGAGCCGTGGTCGTCGTTCGATATGGAGTCATCATCATTCATGCCGGCCATGTCCGGATCATAACTGTCCAGCTGCTGGCTCTTTTGACGCTGTTTCAGGCCATCACCTTCGCCCGCCGCGGAGGCTGCCTGCTTGCGCTGGTGGCCCGTCGCAGTCGCCGCTGCCGCAGCTTCCAGGTTCACATTGATCAGAATGCGTGGTTCGTAGAGCTTCTCAATCTCCCGGCGCGCCTTCTCGAACTCCAGCGACGGGTTTTCGTACTCCCCGCTGAAGAATTTAGTCTTGAGCTCGCCCAGTTCGTCGGCCTCTTTCTCGCGATCCTTGGAGTCGGCATCTGCCTCACGCACACGCTCTGCCAGCCGCTGCTGCAGTTCGCGACCGCGATAATATAGCGAATCGTCGCGCTCATCATCGTAGTCCTCGACAAACTCCTTCAGTCGTTTGGCGTCGCTCTCGCGCTCCTCCTGCCGCAGCAGCTCCTTAAGGCGGTACTAATGAAAATAAAAGAAATACAAACAGATAAGTGGTAGTTGGTACAGTTGACATTAGCTTGAAGCCAAGTGATTCCTTTTAAGGAACGAAAGCTACCCAAGAACATCAATTACCTTTTCGTTTTCCTTGGCCTTGCGCTTCTCACGAATCTCCCAGTTGGACAGACGCTCCTGGTAGGCGGCCTCCTTCTCGCGGGCCTTCTTTTCGGATTTCTTGCGCTCTCGCAGCTCGTCCTCCATTTCCTTTTCACGCCGCGAATCGCGGACAGGCTTCAGGAGCTTTTCCTCGCGCTCCCGTTCGCGTTCTCGGTCCCGCTCCCTTTCCCGCTCTCGTTCGCGTTCCCGCTCCCGTTCCCTCATCTCGTTGCGCTCCCGTTCCCGCATTTCGTTGCGTTCCCGCTCACGCTCCCGTTCCCGCTCCCTTTCGCGTTCCCGCTCGCGCTCCTTGTCGCGGAGCTCACGCAGCTCTCGTTCGCGTTCCCGCTCCCGGTCCTTGGAACGCGATTTCGAGCGACGGCGTCGCGTCTCCTTGGAATCAGAGCGCCGCTCCTTCTGTGTTGTCTCGGTGGCAGACGACTCCTTGCGACTGCTGGCACTGCGTCCAGTAGATGAGGACGATTCCTTCGGTTCCTTGGTGGCAGCCGCGTCCTTGACAACAGCGGTAGTGACTTCTTTCTCCGCTTTTTCCGCCACGTCGTTGCCATCTGCAGCTGACGACGAAGAGGCACCTGTGGTGGCGGAGGAGCTGGTAACTGCTGCCGATGAGCTACTGGATTTGCTGGTCGACGTCTTGCGCTCTTTTTCACGCTGGTGCTTCTTGCGTTCCTTGTCGCGCTCCTTCTCCTTGCTGGCCGCAAGCTTCTCCTTTTCTTTCTCCTTCTCCAGTTCCTTGCGGTGCTCATCGGCCTCCGCCCGCATCCGGAACTTTCCAATCTCGCTGCTGATCAGGTTGCGCTTCTCCTCCTCTAAGGCATTTTCGTTCAGCACCTTGATTTTGATGTCTTCCTCGCGGCGTGTCTTCTTGTTGCGACTGGTGCTGCCGTACAGATCGGTACGATTGCTGCCGTCGAATCCATCAAACTCGTGCTTGTGCTCTTCCAGAAACTCATGCATCTGGCTGATGGCGTATTCATCCTCAGTCTTCTCGTCCACTGAGTTGGAGCGATCTCCGTTCTTACACTCTTGCTCCTTGTAGTCCTCGATGAGCACCTTGTTCTTGGCATCCACCTTGGCCACCAGCTTCTTGCCATCGATCTCCATCTCGCTCAGCAGGCGAACAGCTCGCATGGCTGCAATGGGTCCGCTGAAAGACGTCAAAGAACTCCGTTAGGCATCTGGCGATTTTAAGCATTCGAGAAAGCACACTAGAAGGCCGTTGCTTTTATCTACATATTTGTTTGCTAAATGATTATATATAAGCAATATTGATTTCTTAATGATTATTACTAAATTGACATATCTTAATTTCTTTGAACAATAATTTTGCCATTGCCTATAATAAATAGAGCTTACGAATACTCATCTTTCTTTCGGATTGTATTACTTTCCTACTTTTTGCTGGTAATTCGAGAAACTTTTGTTGTTTGAACATCTAGATTAACACCCATAAACTTTCGGCTTAGTTAACATGGCTAGAGGCAATGGAACCAATTTATAAATAAGCTTTGCCTTTCTAGGAAAGTCAATGTTGAACCAATGGTTGCAAAAATCTTTCCAAGAATCCAATTGCTTTTCTATACATTAGAAACTCTCCTAGGGTTCTAAGCCAATCTATAGGATCTTAGGGATTTGTTAACGGTTCAAACCGGATGCCAAACTCTTTCAGAGGGCTATGACGATCCAAAACGTACAAGTGCTATCCTAGGCCTTCCAAAGTGCTTTACACCTTCCCTAGTGCCCCAGAGGCAGTAGAACCCACTCGAATTCGCAGAAGCCAAATGTGGAGACCCGCTTCCAGTTGATGACCACTCCGCAAGCTGCCAGGATGCGTTTGAGCAGCGCCTCTGGGACGCGTTCGCTGATGTTGCCCACGAAGACGGTAATGATTGGTCCGCGGAACTGGGGCTGCGGCTCCGGCGGACGGTGATACACTGTCGGCTGTGAGCTGATGGTTGCCGAGTTGCGGAAGTTCCGCGGCGGATTGCCCATGTTTTGCATCATCTAAAAGAAGGAGGGAGGATTGGCTTGGGACTCAACATCTCCATGGCCATTGTGACCCAGAAGCGGACACTTACGTGCGGCGGCGGTATAGATGCATTCATGTAGGGCGGCATGGGCGCCCGCGGTGGGTAAGACATCTTGTGCGTTTCCGTTCCGCCTGCAAATCCTTTGTGTCCTTTAAAAACACAACTTTAGCGTGCTTGCAAATTAAAGCCGACAATTCACACACACAAGCAAGCGACTGAGCAGGCAGGCACACATACACATGAACACACGGATGGGCGCAAACGCCACACGGAGTGGCAAATGTGAGTGCGGATGTCCTTTTTCCCGGTTCCGGAGCTGGGCGCCCGCAAGGATCACTAAAAGGATCTCGGGTCGGCTGGCCTGCGGCTGCTGCAAGTGCTGGGTACACGGCGCGTGCTTAATTCACACGTAAATTACCGAATCTCTGATTTTTTCTGAGGCCGCTGCTCTCGTCTAGAGATGGTAGCTGCTAGCAAGCTGCTATCGGTTGACGGCGTGTAAAAATCGATGGCGGCCATGGGGCTATCGATATCACGCGTCCCAAATTCGATTTTAGTATTTTTCTATCGGCACGCTCAACCAAGTTTTATATCTAATTATATTAATAGATTCAGTAGTACAACATAATAACGCTCATAGTACATAACTACGCCGAAAAAGTAAAACATTTTACCAGAAAAACTCCACTGTACAATTCATTTGTCTTTTTAAATGGGTCCTAGTGTACGGTTTTGACAATCACTTTATAATCATATGTATGTCTTTAAATTAAAATTGCTTTTGTAAAAACGATATCGGTTGCCACCGCAACTGTAGCATTGCGCACAGCAATCGTCGACACGTAAAAATCAAAAAAGCCTAAGCAGCTCTAAAAAATTTAACTTACTTCATGGTATTTTGTATTAATTATTTTAATTTGTATCGATATTTCACTCATAGATACACGCCAGCAGCAATGTATCATGTATTACGGAAAGGTAGCGTCCAATTTTACGCTTTTTTTTTTACTGATCATGAGGAAGAATTTTTGCATCATGATTAGTAATCATGTGCGTTCAGCAGAACTATCGTAAGAATTCCATTAATAATCAGGTATCACGTTGTTCTGCTAAACGCGGCCGTTGTTTCTTTTGTTATTAATACTCCTATTCGGCGAGAACTGTATATTCAAAATAGTTCAGTTTTTGTTTTTGTATATTTTTGGTATATTGGAAGATACTTATTTATAAATAATTTATTTATCAAAATGTTTGACTTATTATTAAAAGATAAGGTCTTTCGGCAAATTGGGTTCCAATTACTTGATTTTTGGTACCCTATAAATATGGGATATATCGATAGTATCGTTAGTGGGCAGCCCAGCTCTAGTAACGTAACCAGTAAAATAAAATATAATAATAAAACAATACATAACAAAATATGCGAGTGGGTCAATTGCTCCGGTTCGGAAGCACTGCCTTCCGGGGATCCACCGCTAAACAAGAGTACGTGCCGCATCATAAACCCGTTGTGGAAGATGACATCAAACGGTTGGAAGATTTCCTAATGTCCAAGCCGAATGTTTTGGTTCTGACGGGCGCTGGGATCTCAACTGAATCGGGTAAGTTTCTTGATTTGTCTACACTGAGAGATTGTTGTTTGAAATACTCAAAAATTTCATAATATGTTTAATGTATGAAATGTAAAATATGTACAAATTTTCAGTTATTGTTTATTTTTAATTTGTCTCTTTTTCGTTTCAATAAACTGGATTTTAAGTTCAAAAATATTTGTTTTTTATTATTATTATTTCTATGAATCCTTAAAAAGTTAAAAAAGAGTATTCTTAGGTATTTAGATTTACCGCCTTAATTCCGAGAGTTCTATATGAACATCAGAAACTAACACTGCAAAATATATTCCAGGCATTCCCGACTACCGATCCGAGGGCGTGGGACTCTACGCCCGGTCCAATCATAAGCCCGTGCAGCACATGGAATTCGTGAAGTCATCGGCGGTGCGCAAGAGGTACTGGGCCAGGAACTTCGTAGGTTGGCCCAAGTTCTCCGCCACCCAGCCCAATTCTACGCACCATGCTCTAGCCAGGTTCGAGAGGGAGGGACGGGTCCAGGCGGTGGTCACCCAGAATGTGGATCGGTTGCATTCAAAGGCCGGTAGCCAGAACGTGGTGGAGGTCCATGGCAGTGGCTATGTAGTCAAGTGCCTGAGCTGCGAATACCGCATCGATCGGCACGAGTTGCAGAGCATACTGGCCACCCTCAATCCGGCCTTCAAGGATGCCCCCGACATGATCCGACCCGACGGCGATGTGGAGATCCCCCTGGAGTACATAGAGAACTTCCGGATACCGGAGTGCGCGCAGTGCGGCGGCGATTTAAAGCCGGAAATCGTCTTCTTTGGGGACTCTGTGCCAAAGCCACGACTAGACCAGATTGCGGGCATGGTCTACAACAGCGATGGCCTGCTGGTCCTGGGATCTAGTCTCTTAGTCTTCTCCGGCTACCGCGTTGTCTTGCAGATGAAGGACCTCAAGCTACCGGTGGCCATAGTCAATATAGGCGACACGCGTGCCGACCACCTGGCGGACATCAAGATCTCCGCTAAGTGCGGCGATGTGATACCCAAATTGTTTGATTTTCGCTCCTCGAAGAGCGCCAGCTAATCCTGGCTGCTCTTATTGTATATTGTACATTGTATATCTTGCAATAAATTTCAGTTATGGAAATTTTTTTTTTTTTTGACTATAAGAATTGTATCATAAATTTTTTATGTAAGAAATATATGTACATATCATGCATGTAGTGATATGTACTTTTTCGTTATCATATACATAAATGTAAAATAAATCCAAACTTTTAAAATCTGGTATGCCAGATTTTAGCATTTCTGCGAGTAACGGTTCTAGCTGTCACATTCCTGAATGTGTATGGCAACGCGAATTTGATTAAAAACCAGTTGGCAAGCCCGGCCGAGGTCCTGCTTTATTTTTGAGGTTTTGGTTTATTTTTGCGCAGGTTTCTGAAGCAAACTCAACGGGCGACGCACTGACACGCTTTCCCGAATAACGGTTCTCTCATTCCCTAAATCCGTCCACGTCTACTTCCTCCCCATTAGCAGATCCTCTCTCTGTGGCTCTCCCATTGACCTGTGCTGGGTGCTGAAATTCCAGCACATCCCATGGGGAACCCGGGGAAGGATTGGCGGGAGGGGTGGCGGTCGGGCTGCTATGCGCACTTCCGTTGTTACCGGTCCGCTCCCGTTGAATGTTTTTGTTTTTCACTCCAGCCTGCTCCGCTGCTCTCTTTGCTCCACATAAATGTACCGCAATTGAGGCATCTACCGCTGCACACACAATCGCAAAGCACACAGACAGTGACACTTTTCACACGCTGTCCATTACCCCTGCCAACGCCCCCCAGCTTCCCGCCTCATCAAGAGCTTATAGAAGGAGAAAGATGCGTAGGACGCGGCACAGTGGGCAAAAATACAAGGTTACGGATCGGGATGCATTGTGTGCAACTTTTGTCCAACTCTTTTAAATGAAAAGAGGAATATGTGTACATTGTACATGCATATATGCATTCATGCTAATGTACATATGTACGCTGAACGAAAACATTTTAGTTTAATTCCATTTTTATAAAACGTATATCAATGTACGAAATTTTCGGAATGCGGATTCCAAAGGCATACAAAACCAGTCAAATAGTGTGTTCTAAAATTAACATTCAAGCATTCGTAGTGTTCAAATGCATAATGCCTTAAAAAGTATGCTACTTAATGCGCAATTTTACCTTCCCCTTTAAATCGTATAATATTTTCGACATGTTTTTGGGGTTATTATAAGAGATAATATTAAGTCAGCTTAGCTCAGTAAACTACTAGTGAAAAGGACTTTCTTAATATATGTACATATGCATATCGCCAGCTGATAAATGGCCCTGACGTGCAACGATATTAAAAGTCCGAGTGCCCACCTGTATGTAGTTACTATTGCTTTCGACCACCACTCGACTTCCTACCCTACTTTCTTCTACGTCGCGGATTCCGGATTTGCGATAAAGGCTCTCTCAAAACTGGAAACTTTGCGAACAAAGGCAATTGGAATCCGGTCAAGTGCGTTGTAGTTGCAAACGCCGTTCGACAACCACCGTTAGCCGGCACCGTTATGTGGCGCTCTCTCGCCCGCTCTCCCACTCTCTCGTTTTGAGAGGCTGTGCGCAACTCAATTCGATGTGGGTTCCGTTACGTCCCGAGTTCGAACGGTCTTCTCATTCTAAAATTAAGTGCCGCCGCAGCAGGAGTCGCAGTTAGTCGTACATGTTAGTACATGTAAATCGAGCACAGTCCGTGCTTTTACCGAGCAACAACAAGCGACGGAGTCGGAAACCGGAACACGAACCTGAACCGTTAGTTTTTTTTTGTGTGAAATCCAGTTATCCCAGTGTTTAAATAAGCAGAACATTTTTTTGGAATTTAAAGTGTGTTTATTGTTTGTTATAATTGAATTTAATGTTTAATTTGGTTAGTGCCAAAGGAAAACCCTTTCCTAACCATTACTCCGCATCCTTTTCCCCTCCCTGCACCCTACCTGCTAACACGCACATTCACACTCACGCACTTTAATTGCGTAAAAAGCCAAATGCGCAGCAAACTGCATTGCCGCGCCACGCCCCTTCCAAAAACGCCCACGCCTTTACAGCAGAGAGAGAGAGCAGAAGGAGCAGATACAGAGCGGAATGCTGTGCGTATGCGTGTTTTTGACACTTCCTTTGCTAGTGCATTTTAGGGATACACACAATGTGCGTGTGCAGTGAAATTAAGTGAAAGGCCAAAAATCACCAGCTAACAACTAATTAAAAAATATAAAAAACTTAAAACCCAAAGGAAAACCTCGAAAATAGAAGAATCACGCAGTTAAAAGAAAGCCAACGCTAGAGGGCGCCCCTGCAGGCGTGTGCGTGTGTTGGTGTGTGAAGGAATTTCTCGAACGGCGAAAGCACAGAGGGGAGAGAGAGCTCAAGAGGGGAAGCCCCGTGCAGGCAGGACGACCAGTGTGCGAGCGAGATGGACAGCTCGCCGGATCTGTCGCTGAAATTGCGACGCGGTTCCAGCGATTCGCGGGATAATTTCTACATGGACTTTGCCCAAGGCATCGACTCCGATATCGAGGAGGTGGACAACACCGCCAACCCGGAAGCCGGGGAGGTACCGCCTCCGCCGCCGCCGTTGCCCACAGTCTCCCTGGCAGAGGAGGTCCTGCTCCTGGTGGCCCCACCGCCCTCTTTACTGGGTCAACCACTGCCAACGCTAACAGAAACGGATGATATTCCGCCTACGCCCACGCCCCCACCGCAGCAAAGGGAGGAAGAGGCGGACGAGGAGAAGGAGCAGGAGGACGCGAATCAGGATCAAGGAGTCAGGGCAGCTCCTTCGCCACCAGGCTCACCCATTATTTCAGTCCTGGAACTGGAGCTAATACCACCTCCTCCACTGTCGCCGTCGGAGGATGCGGGCCTACGCACAGATGACGACGACGAGGGCGAGGAACCCGACGAGGCAGAGGAGGTGGAGGCCATTCCGCCACCACAGGAAATGCAGGACACAGAAATCATTCCAGAGGAGGAGCAGCAGGAGACTGCTCAGGAAGAAAAACCCAAGGACGACAACGACGAAGAGGAGGAGGACGACGACAAGTCCACGCCACCGCCCCCCTTACCACCGCTCCCCTCCAACCTATCCTATGTTCAGGGTCACAATCTCGGCCAGGTCACTCCGCCTCTAACCAAGTCGCCATCGAACTCGCCCTCGCCGCCCGTGACTCCACCACCTTGCCCGGAACTCAACATCAGCCGCATGGTCTCGCCGCCTGCCCAGCACATCAGCCAGATCCCACCACTAACGCCCTCCGACGAGAGCGAGGGTGAGGCAGAGTCCCAGCCAAATTCGCCGCCACCCAGATTGGAGGCGGAGCAGCCACCACCCGGAATGCAGCAGGAGGATCACAGCCGCTCCCTGGACAACGAAGATGAGTCCACCACCATCACCACACCGCCCAGCAACGGCTACTCCGCCTCCTCCATCATAGCTCCTCCCCCCGAGCACTTTGCGGAACTGGAGGAGGACAGGGGCTTCATACCGCCACCGCCCTTAGAGCAAGAGCCCGACGAGGAGGAGGAGGAGGAGGAGGAGCTGACTAAGGAGACGGATGAGATATCCGTGGACAGGGAATCGCTGCAGGATCAGGGCGGCGACAGTATAAGTTCTCCGCGGCCAGCCAGCATCTTGACGGGATCCATTTCTACATCCGTTGGCGGCGGAGCTGGAGGTTCGCCGAGGCTCGACAGTCGCGGGCCGAGTCGTAGTGGCAGCCAGCGCTCGCAACTGAGATCGGGATCGCAGCAGGGATCTGCTCCAGGGTCCCGGGGAGGCTCTCGACTAGGATCCCGCACGGGATCCGTGGCCTCCGCCCAGGCAGCTGACGTCCTCTCCCCACAGGCCTCCCTCAAGTCACAGACTTCCGTTCGCTCGCAGGGCCACACATCCGTGCGCAGCCCGGCGGGATCCATCAAGTCCGGATCACATCGGGTGCAAAGTCCGCCAGCCGGAGAGGGAGCTCCGGCAATGCCCTCGCCCCCACTGATGAGGAGTCCTCCGCCGGAACTGGCCCGCCAGATGCACAGTCCGCCCAGGATCACGACGCCGCCGAGGGTCTGCAGTCCGCCGCTGGTCAGCAGTCCACCGAAACTGGCCGAGTCCGCGGCCGCTGCCGTGGGAGTCGCCGCCGGAGTCAAGGAGCAGATCGGGTGAGTGGCACAAAAATGAAAGCGGTGATTGGGACAACAGCATACCAACATTTTAAGTGGACTATCCACAACGATAAGTACCTATAATATAAACTCCATTTAAACCGCAGATTTGCTATTCAGTCTCGCCTAAATTTGGCTTAACTTGAGATGCAAATCTTTTAGGGCTTCAGGCTTAAGAAACTTTTAAGCGCAGAGCGTTTCTTGGGATGCTGCTCTCCTATCGCGTACCTAACTGAACCATCTTGTCTGGTTTCGTGTTCCCTCGGGCACTTCATTAATTGCATAATCGTCCTTAGAACGCCGCGCGTCCTTATCCCCAATTTCATCTAACAACGTACGGCGAAGTCGTTCTCGTCAGCCTCCATTGGGCGCTGCTAATAGCTCGGCAAAACTGTTTGGCTTGTGTGCTCGTGTTCCCACCGTGTCGGTGCATTCCCTACTCCTCCACTTGGTCGTCCGGGACCTCTCGAACACCTCCTGCCACGAAAGCTCCATCTGCACTCGCTTCGCTGCGCCGCTGTGGCGTTGTCTGCCTGCATCCCCTGCAGCCTCCCCTCGGCATTAATTAAACAACCGTTTCCAGAGCAACACCCTGACAAGTTTCATGCCGTAAGCAGAGCCGTAAACTGAGAGAAACAGGGGGTACTCACTGAGAAATATTACTACACAGCTTAGAATGGGAAACCACAGAGATTCAAGCTGATGTGCCCTACGTCCCCAAAACTTTTGTGAGTTATCAGCTCCGCTCCAATGGATAGCAATTCAATTCTAGACGTTCGTAGTGTCTCGTTCAGTGGAAGGACCACACGGCGTATGCGGCATTTGAAGTGCGTATACGCCTGGTGTGCAGCCTGGTGGGGGAGGCACGGGAGGCTTTACAGGTGAACACGGTCCTCGCCTGTAGCTGCTCGATTGGCTTGACATGCACAAATTGTTGCTGCTCAAAAAAAAAAGCATGAAAAAGAGCAGAACCGAGGAGGTGAAAGGTGAAAAGGATGACCTGGTAGGTTGTTGTCCTCGGCCATTGCCACGCCCATTATTATGGCGCCAAAAGCAAGCGGCTCGACTGGAAATTGCCCAGCCACTGCCAGCCAACCGAAAGACCCCCGAGCACCACCGCAAAATGGGTCAATTGAATGTTTGTTGTGCCATGTGCTCAGTGGCAACTTTTGTGTTGCCAGTGCGGTTTTCGCATTTGTCCGAATGCAAGGAGCCCTCATTAATGGACATTTCCAGGCCGTCTTTTGTCCGGGCTCGAAGCACGGAGCCTCGGATCCGGGGTGAATGCATTCGCACTCGTGAATATTTGATGTCTTCCGCCTTTCGAGCCGGAAATTAACTGCCCCAGCTGACTGACAGGCAACCGGATTGATGGTTGCTGATTGAGTCCCGGCTCTTCCGATCGATCCGTGTCCATTTATCTGGGCATCAAGAAGTGGCACTGGCGAACAAGCAGGCTGGTGCAGGGGTGAAAGGGGTAGAGACAAGCTTTTATTCATCTCCTTGCACCCTTTTAAAATATCATAAAACACTCTCTATTCTATCCCACGCCACATAGAAAAATGAACATTTTACATCCTATTGTAAGAAGGATAATCCACTCAAATCACTTTGGTTCCTTGTTACCTCACTGCAAATTGCCACCATGATTGCGAGTTACTTGTGTAGTAGCGCTCCTCAAAGTGTTTGCTGCACAGATCGCGTTTGTTTGCCCTCTTTGACTTTGTGCTGCAGGTGCAGTAGAATCATGGGGAAGCGATGGAAAGCTGGCTGGTTCGCCATCCATTTATGCAACAGTCAGGGCAAAAGGTTACCGTCGCGTCGGGTTAACAACCCCAAAAACACAGGTACAAAAAAGGACCCCAGCACGCAGCACGCTTTTAGAAATCGGATTACAAGAGCGCCTGAGTGCACAGCCCACACAATTTCTGCCCCTCCCTATGTGGCATGCACTCCAGTCTCTGTTTGTATTTGTGTTGATGGATGTGTCCTGATGTCAAGGTTATTTGTAAACCCAAAATCCCTCTCCAAAACCACAGGACAGGGTCCCTGAACAAACGTTGCAATTCTTTCTTTCCCATTATCATTGTTCCCATCATTGTTAAAAGCTAAATTAAGCATAGTATTCAATTCCCCAAAATCGAAAAATATAAATATTTTAAAGCACATTAAGAATTTTCACTATAGTTGATATCATTGATATAAAAAATGTAAATATTTGTTGTTTTAAGCAATATTTATTCTTCTGAATCTGTTTAATTCTCTAATTACAATATTTAAGTTCAAGTGTTCCTCAAAACTAACACATTTGTGACACTGAATTGTGAATAATGCGACTTCTCGTGATCCCTCAACCAGATGTCGTAATGATGCCCGGCATTACTTTCGAGTGGTTCTCGATTTGAAAAAGCAATGGGGTCTAGCCTCGATTTGAATGCGAATAAATGATGCGTGCTCGAATCTCGTGGATCTGTTGGCATGGGAAGCGTGTGAAGCAGGATGTGGGCCCTCGAAAAGTACACCCACCCCCCTTCTTTCGAATCCACCTGTCATCCGACATGTGTCATGTGCATGCCGCTCCGCCTTAATTAAACATCCCAATCACGTACTGAAAATATTTCATATTTCCATTAAGCCAGCAAACATACTAGGATTGTGTGAGTGCCGCCAGCTAAAATACAGGCACAAATCCCCGTATTCACTTATAAGGGGTACAGTGCGAATTGGATTTATCACGACTTTTGTGTTGAAATAATAAAGAATTAGGTTTATCAGGACTTTTGTACTGTAGTCCTATGGTTCTATAGTATAGGGCGCTGTTTTGAATTAACAGAGCAATGCAAACTATTTTTTAAAACCATCTCCTTACAGTTCCAGTAGCTATATAAATATTATTCTCTTTAAAGAGGTCTTAGTGATGATACTTTAAAATCACCCTATAGAAAATTATTTAATCTCACCACCTAAAATTACGAAACGCACTGTATAGTTCGCATGTGTATCCCGATTTGTGCTGTGTCCACTAGACAGCGATTAGTTTCAATTGCCCGTGGCGAATGGTTGGGGACTTTTCATTAAGTTTCTGTTTTGAGTGGGTATTGTTCTTTTTTTCGCCAGCTCTATGTGTTTATCTTGATCCGAGTCTGAATATGCGTTGGCATCCGTACATGTGTCCCTATTTGTATCTGTTATTAAGCGCAATTTCGGAGCGCACGCTGTGTTTGCCGGTGGGTGGAAGCGGGAGGAGGTGGGTGCTCCGGAAGGACAGAGATTCCGCCGGAGTCTCGGTGTCTATAAATAGTGGCTCATCTTCTTGCAGGGCTTTAAGTTCATTCGAAGGCTGGCGTCTTGACACCAAGTTCAATGTATCCGCGGCGGAAATGTCTGGCATCCGATACAATAAATCCCCGCACACGCGATTTATGCATACATATGTATATTCATACTCGCATATATACGATTTGAAGGGGAGACCATTATTTAATTAAGCCAGCCGTATGTATTTGTATCTGCAAAATCGGGTGCGGGGCCCAGAACCCAGTCCACCGATTCAGTGAGCCCACGTCGGTCCGCCAATCCAGCCACGCATACCATATACTCGTTGATCCCACTAATGTCGGTCGCATCCGGTTCCTCCTCTTCTTCTTCATCTTCCGCTTCCAGCTTAAGCAGCTGCACCGCCGAACCGCCAGAGCCACCGAAGCCGGAGCCACCGAAGCCGGAGCCACTGAAGCCGTCAATAGCCACGGTGAGCTACCAGGATGAGCAGAAGCCCCCTGCGGTGGTCACCACCCAGCCGAGGTCCCACTTCACGAGCAGCCACCACCACTACCACTTGCCGCACCAGTTCCAGCATCCACACCACCAGAACCACCACACCCACAGTGTGCGGGTGCCCACGCCCACTGTGCCCAGTAGCTATGCCCCGCCCGCCGACAGCGGGAGCAGCAGTTCTCCCGTTGACCGCCGCCGGCTCTTCATGGAAGCAGCTCCTCCGGCCGCCGCCGGAGGGTCCCTGATGGGCACCCCCGCCGAGCCAGCGGTGGCCATATCCCCGGGCCGAGTCTCAGCCCGCTCGGGATCGCAGCACCATGTGACCATCGACGAGTCCAGTCTGCCCAGCCACAAGGGCAACATCCAGGAGACACCGGGGCCCAGTGGCCTGATCATTGGCGGCGGAAATGGGGACGGCGATCGGGACATTGGAGGCGGCGGGCCCGACAGCTCGGATCCGCCCTCCTCGCCCGGAGGCAGCAGCTCCCAGCCGGCCCTCAGCGGGAGTCAGGCGGACGGACAGCTGGCGCTGATGTACCACTCGCATCAGCTGACCAACTATCCGGTGCTGCCGGCCATTAAGCGCACTCACCGGCCATCCTTTGTTTATCCGCCGATGCCGAGGGTTAAGGCGTAAGTACATATATAATATAAAAGATATAAAATAAATGTTATCCGTTAAGTGTGCCAGAGGTTCCAGGTCACTGAACTGATTATCGACAGATTGTATTCATTGGTATATAACATCCTAGATTTGTTTGTATTTCAGCGGCGATGCACTGGCCACACTGTTCTCCGCACTCTACGGGAAACTGTTGGTCGTGATGGGAATAGCATTTCCAATGGCAGAGGTTATATCGACCTATATCCCACCCTCTTTCTATGAGGTGAGTTCTATAAATCTCTATCTTGGGAGGAACGGGCTCTGATAACCTCATGAACATTGTGGATCCTTGTAATATGTTTACTGAGGGCATCTACTAATTTTGTGTTGTAATTATCTAGGTGTACTATTTGTACTTGTACATCGGCAGCATGATATTCCTGCTTTTTATGTACGCCACTTTGCTATGGGGACGTCCTAAATTGCCAGTTCCAATTGGTAAGTTGTGTTGAGGTCTTAGGGGGTATTTAAATGGTCTAAAGGCAGGGATGTCTCCTTTTTTCCATAGCCACTTCCCCGAACAAGTCGACGACGAAGGCAAGTGGAACAGATAGCATGGACGAATCGGATACAGATAGTAACTCCGTGCACCACCGACTCCCACCGGCGATTCCCGTGCGGCGTCCATCGCTCCTCTCGCCACTTGGAAGGAGGGATGCCCACTACGGTAGCTTTTATCTGCGCATGGGCGCCGTCGGTGAGTGTGAACTATACCGGTTAAAAATCATAACATTGCAGGATTATATGCGTAAAAAATACTCATGTTTCTTGAATGGAATTCACCCGGCTTTTGCCAATACATAAATACTACTAAAAGCTCATCCAAAATCCCCCTTCACAATTACAGCGTTCGGAATTGGCAGCATGATCTATTCGGGTCTGGAGTTTGGACAGTATTTCGAACTTAATCCGGACACCAAGTGCCACAACGTTCTGCTGGCCCTGACGCCGGCCACCCGTATGGCCTTCATCTTCATCCAAATGTACTTCATCTTCCTGAACAACGAACAGATCAAGGTGTATCGGTACAAGATCATTGCTCGTTTCGGCCTGATGCACATGATTGGTACGAATTTGGCCGTTTGGCTTAATGTCCTCATCCAGGAGACGAAGCACGAGATATTGACGTTCTACAATCCGGAGAATCGCACGCTGAGGATTTCGCACAGGATACCGGGACACTCCAGGGGGCATGCCATAATCCAGCACGATCCGACGGCCCATTTGCGGGTTGCGAGGGGCCTCAAGGGACCGTACCAAATCTTTGAGTGCCGGCGAACCAATATCATTGGAACTCTGGTGCAGGATGCCTCGCCGTTTCTGTTCCCCTGCACCATTGAGTACTCGTTGATATGCGCGGCCATATTGTACGTGATGTGGAGAAGTATCTCAAGGCCCCAGACGCCCACGCCCCAGCGTCCGGATATGATCAGTTCGCCGATGAAGCGATCTCCGCACCACTATTCCGTGGACTGTGCCAGGGCCCACAAGGGCCTGTTCGTGGGCATTCTCATCCTGGTGCTGACTATCATATCGCTGATCATCTTCTTTGTGCTGATCTCACGGCCCGAGTTCGTGGCCTTGGCCGTTACGGAGGTGACAATTTGTGAGCTTCTCATCTACGGAACGGCCACGATAGCCACTTTGGTCGGGATGATTCAGATCCGACATCTGCAGTACGATGCCTACAGGAGTTTCTCGCTGGATGACATACTCTTGGTCGGCGCGCAGACGGGCTCGTTTCTGTACAACATCTTTACAGTCATAGCCGGGCACTTTACCCTGCGGAGTGACGATATGTTGGTGCCCATAAATGCCCTGGCCTCCATCGTGCAGACCGCCTGCCAGACGATGTTTATTTTGGACGCCAGTCGCCGGCAGGCCGTCAGCCCGGAGCACTTGCGCAAGAAGCCAGGCCGTGAGATCGTAACCTTCATGCTGGTCGTGAACCTGGCCATGTGGGCCATCAGTACGCTGGAGAAGTCTCGCGCAGAGTCGCATCCCATACAGCTGAACTTCTACGGCTTGTGGGCCTGGACGATCATCACGCACGTGTCGATGCCCCTGGCCATATTCTACAGGTTCCACTCGACGGTGTGCCTGTGCGAGATCTGGAAGAGGGCCTACAAGCTGAAGCCCACGTACATGTGAGAATTCGCCCGCTCGCGCATCCAGAGCATTGCGCAGCAGCAGCAATTCTGCGAGGATCTCAAGACGAACCTGTCCTACTGCTACTGCTCCACTACGCTGGCTGGCGGCGAGCTGGAGACCGTCGAGGAGGTGGAGAGCGGGGAGAGTAATTCGGCGGAGGAGGGAAGAGCACCGGCCGGAGGATCAGCAGGGTCGGCAGCATCAGCAGAATCAGGGGGAGCAGGAGAGGTAGGAGCAGAGGGGCAACAGGGCGGCGATGGCAGCTGTGGACTGAGGGCACCCATCCGGGCGCTGTCGCCGCAGTCCCTCAACACGGAAAAGGCCTTCTGTCCGGTTTACGTGATCAATGGCGAATGAGTTTACGCGCACTTTGAGTTCATCGACGCGATCAGCGGCCATGAGCTCAGCTTTGTCTAGGACTTGCATCCGCTGGGCTCCACCATACCAATCCACCCACCAACGAAACCGACACCAGAGAACTAGGAACCCATCTTCGAGAACCACCAAAGCCAAACATAAACCCAATGGGATGCAAGCGTCGAAAGCCCAAAACATATCCTAGAAAAGAAACATTATAAAGAAAAGATTCCCAATGGGTCCCAAGTATGGAACAATATAAGATAAATCAATCGGGTAGCCCCCACAAGACCCATAGCAAAGATAAATCATTGAAGAAACCCCAAGCAATGTCATTAGGGCGTATAGGCAATAAATTTCCAAGCAATTGTCACTAGTGCGTATACGCAATATATTAAATGGTTTAAACTCAGCGTTCACTTACTACCATAAAGTATTTTTTCTGACAACAACCCTCAAATCCGATTTTTACCACTTAAGAAAAGAGGAAATTACCAGTGATTGTATGGAAATTTTATTTTGAAGTATCTTTGTTCGTATCAATCGAAAGTCCCGATTTTTAGGTAACTTCCCTTTGGTAGCAGGTGAGCGATCTGAGAAGTATTGTAGGCAAAACACGTAACCGTAGATGAATACATGTTTACCCCTCACACACAATTCCGAAAATCCAAGAATCAAAGTTTGATAAATGTTGAAAAGAGTCGCAATCAAAAAACTAGACAACATTTTATACATTTATAAATAGTTACTGACTGAGGATCAGCAAAACGGGTTGTGAACCAACCGCACTACGATGTATGCCGCTAAACTAACGATCAACCAAATATAGAGCAGATATACCGAATATGTATAACCCAAGATAGCGAGTTCTATCAATGATATTTACAAGGATAATTAATCGGCGTTCCAAAGCACTTTGGATGTATTTCAGAAATGAAAAGTTTAAAGAAAAGGAAACGGAAGAAGAGATGAAGTTTTGAAAGAGGAGAAGAATACGGATAGGAGAAGTCATTAACCCCACCAGAAATCGAGAACCGCAAAAGTTATTAGACAACACTGTACTACAAAGTAGACGGTTTACACAGCCTAGCACCTAAGGATATATACTCACATGCATATGTAGATGTTCAATCCAAACTGCAAAAGCCCCTCTTAAGCCCCACCCGTGATTGTTTGGTCCCCTTGTTGAGATTCCTGATTTTTAGCATAGAATTTACCACCATTTTTAACTTAAGTCCGAGATAAAAGACATGGAGAGCTCTTGTTAGGAACCTTGTTTCGCCCGAATAGATTTTTATGTGATACGTTTGTGCTTGTTCCAGCTCCAGTAATCCCCAACAAACCCCATTTCAGTATTATGAAAGCTCAAAAATTGTAGAAGGACAAATCAAGAGATTGCTAAAAATTCCAATGAAATAACTTACTATAAGACGCACAAATCTATTTAAGGAGGTATAAATATGTCTGTGTTTTTTTTTGTCTACCATAATGGTATAAGTTATCTAGGATATAGACCCCACTTACACATACGATGCGATATATATATTTTCAATGCCAAAGAGTTCTTTATGTAGCCTACGTTGTAATCGCTTTCTTGTTGAGTTCGAGTATTTTGAATCTACTGACTAATTAATTGTATATTCAAAGTTATGAATGCCAAAATCGAAATCAAAACCAAAAGAAACAAAAATCTTAAGAAAAAACAATATATATATATATTAAATTAGTTATTTCAATTTTATACTCGTACTAAATTTTTAACTAGAATTAACTGTAACTTTGTATGCATTTTCTTACATGTATTTATTGTACGCCGACTCGAAACATTGTTCGAAAAATCGCATATTCAGCGAAAAATCAAAATTGAAAATTGTATTGTATTTACAGCCGATTACATTAGAATTTATTGAAACTAAGTAGATATGATGAGAGATCGAACTCATTAGAGGAACTCCTATTCTATGTAGAATCGAAACGAAAATCGAAACCAGCAAATGACATTTTATGCAAAATTAAAAAAAATTAAAAGAAAAACGAAAAAAAAACCAACGGAAATATTCAAGTTATACCCGACAACCACTATTTGTTCTTATTATTCAAAAAGGAAAATTAAATAAAACGAAATTATAGTATTTGTGGGACTCACTTAAAAATTCTAACTAAGATGAGAACTTGCTATTATTGTACGACTATTCCTATTCGTTTCTATAACTATTTCTCAATGGATCTTAACTTGGGTTTTAAGCCACAAGCCATAATAAATAAATTCTTTCAAGTTTTTCTACACTCTTTCGTAAGTTTCTAAAAAGTGTTTCTGGATGTTTGTTTTTGCTTTATTCTGAAAGGTTTCATTTCTATCTTCGAATTTAACCCTATATTCTGAATTTCAGTAGCTATTAAGATGGATTGATTAAGAATTCCTTAGGACTATATGGATTATTCAAATAGTAAGGAGTTAAATTTTGATATTGCCTAAGATCTTTTACAGTTCCGTTACCGTTTTTAAAAGACATTTATGCATCTCAGATTATTAATATCAGATAAATTACTTCTGATTCCTATTTAAGGAACAACTTTCTAGCAACTTCTAAATATTTCTCATAATACTCAACCAATGCAACTTGACTAAGCCTAGGAAGAGCAATTTGTATTAAGTGTTACAAGTATTTATATGTATTTACAATAATGGCTATGAACATAAAGTTAAAACACAACATAAAACTAGTCGTGAATGTTCTGTGTTCCCCGAAAACAAATACACCACCACCCTGTACACCCGAAAGACAACTATATTGACTATAAAAGAGCAGTAAATATGCAATAAATATGAATAATAAATTGAAACGTATTTCGATTACTATGCAAAATGCCGATGTTTTTCTATGTGGGTCATAAAGAATTAAATAATGTTCTACATAGCGATAAAAAGTGCGCTCTTCGAAGTCTCAGGGTGGGGTTTTCAAGTGGGCAGGGTAGCTTGGGGGTTTTCAGGGGTTCTGGGAGGGAACTTTTGGAGGGCTTTTGGGTGGCACTGCTTAGGCTGGGGAATAGGCGCAGTAGCACCTACAGATACAGAGCTGAAGCTGTAGCAGTATTACTCGCAATTGTATCTCGAACCGCGGGCATGTATCTATGAGTTCGTGCTACACCCCAACACCCCCGATTTTGCATCTTTCAGAGCGAGATGGCCTAAGAACTTCCCCAACATTTCTCAAGCTCCCTCTCTCTTTCAGACCCTTTGTGGATGCTGTTTCCCCTGATTTGCACTGCAATCTGTGGATGCCATGTACTATATTCATGGGTATATACACCTACCAACTGGTTACCCGGGATTGGAACCACGCCCTGGCCAACCAAGCTGACCGAAAACTAGGTTAGCGCTCAAGTACATGATTACACACAAAATACGGAGATTTTTAATACATAAAGGAGTTGAAGTAGCGACTGAACTCTATAAAAGTGTTAGATCGCTGAAAAGAATTTTAACTTTTAGTAAAAATATTTTACCGAAGTATTAAGAACTGCCCTTGTGTGATCATCAAAAGAAAGTTTCGTTACCAAACTCCAACGCTTTTTTAAGTCTAAGACCTAATTCAATTAACTTACCATTCAGGGGGGTATTGTTTATTCTATTTTGTGGGGTGTGCATGTTTTGTTTTTTTGTGGGCGCGCCTGAAATCAGATACAATGCGAGCGGCTCACATATAAATGCACCCTGTTTGGCGGCAAACTCAGGACCGACCAGAGGTGAATGTCCTTTGGCAGGACTCAACGCATGCGCTGCTCCTGGGCAAAGAAGGACTCACCCACTGCCGCCCCATTTTCGCACTTTGCCACCCAAAACGTACAGGCCCACACCCTAGAAACTTGTGTGCATCTTTGATATCACGATTGCTGGCTCTGCTTCGCCCCGTGTCACACCTTTTTGGCCCATTAGCGTCTTTTGGTGCATAGATGTTGTGGCAAACCCCAGGAGAGTCCCCTTTTCGGGGAGTCAGTCCGATGGCGATAATCTGATTACGCCGCTGGACAGAAAAGGACACCCGGTGAAGTTTTCTCTTCAAGCATAAGGGATAGACGGTCCCTGTTCATGAAATAGAATGCAGGCTTTCCTAGTTCTCTAATTGCTTGAGGAAACATGAGCCGACGATGGAAATATTAACTTCACTGACAATTAATTTCATTTCACTATGATTTTCGTAATGGGACTTTTTAAATCTCTTAGATTTTCGAAGCCAACTCAAAGTGTATAGAAGGCCTTAAAGTACGTTCAAAAAGATTCTTAGGGTAACATAACATAGGTATAAACATTTTATTTTTGAAAATTTTTCAGTGTGTACGATGATTTATCGCCACTTCTTTCGTATTTGATTTAATTATTCAATCTGTCGCATAGGCATTTTCATTTATTTCCCAGCTTTGGCCACAAAACAAAAAACGGCAGAAGTACACTGACATAATTTTACCCATGCATATGTATGTAGTTATAGATATGGACCAGAGCATTTAAAAATAAAATGAAATTTCAAATTAAGAAACTTGGAGAAACCGCTATTAATGACATAAAAAAATGTTTATAAACTTAACGAATTGTGTGATAATAGAAATACCTAATTTGCCAGTTGCTGTAAAGTAATGTACTTTTCTAAAGTATATTTATAGTAATGTCTTATTTGCTTATGAATTTTGTTCAGTGCACAACTCAAGCAACAACTGTGAGTGCAAAGCAAAAAGCAACAACAAACGGTATTAGGACGGAAGCAACAGACGGCGAGCACCGCGAATATCGTAAAAGCTGCTGCCTCTGCCTCTGCCGGCGTCGCTGCCCTCGTTGTGCCGTTGCTTTGATTCTGCCGTTGCTTTGCGTTGCAAGTTCGGAATTTCATTTCAAAGCGGACTGCGAGTGCTGGAAGACGTGTTTTGTCTCCCTCTTTTACTTTTAACAGACACTCACGGTGTTGCTGTCTCCCTTTGCTACGAACACTACCGGTGCCGAAAATAATCGAAAATAACAAATAAATAGCCAGTTGCCAAAAGAACACCAGGCAGACAAGAGGTAATAGCAACACTCGGCAGTGAAGGCAAGAGCCCCAAACAAAAACGAGTTAGTACTTTTTAATGACATTTACATTAACTAGTAATCGTTGCATCGGGTATTGCTATTACTCTTGTTATTGTTGCTCTTGCCATCGCTTGCTTTCGAGTCTATACATACTATTTGCTTTGTTTTTGTAAATGTGCAGTGTGGCAGTGCTAGAAAATAAAGGCCAGGAAAACTAACGAATAAAAACAGGAAATTACATTTGAGAGAGTGCGTCGTCCATTTTGTGAGCTGTGCGAGTGCCTGTGTGTGTGATCGAGTCCGTTTCCGGTGTAGTCCCACCGTGTCAACAGACATTGTATTTGGCCAAAACGCAGGACAGTAATATCCTTAAAGCTACTAAGTAAATGCGAAGCGTAGTAGAAAAACGCGCGTGCCACAGACTCCACGACATCCGCCCTCCCCCTCCTTTCGAACGGAAGCAAAACAAAAAGACCAGGACAGCGCAAAAGCAAGGAGAATAAAACAAGAGGAAGCGACCCGAAAAAGGAACGCATATGATCTGAACGGAAGGATATATCCCCCAAAGTAAGTCAAGATCACCCCCTCACTATGTTCTCATCTCAATCCAGGCCCAGTATAGTAACCACTTGCCTATAAGTGCCTTTAATTTGTACATTGCTTTCTTACATTATTCAGACTTGGTATAAATCTGTCTCCCATTCCTCAGATCTCCACTCATATTAAAATTCAAAACCTAAAAACTCTGCGGTCCAAAAACTCCAATATCTATGCTGTCTACAAGAAACCCTTTAATTTTTTCATTAGGTGTATAAAAACTTTTTTTTACTAACTAACGAGCTAATAAAAACAGAACTTCCTGTATATATATATATATGACATATACTCGTATATGTAGAACTATACAGGTTCTGCCGTAACACTAAGCTCTTTGATCCCCTCTCCGCACTCGAAAGCAATCAAACTGCTGCCCTTCTCGGGTTACAGACACATTTCTTGGTCTTCCATTAGAAAGACATTGAAACAGCTTCGGTGTCGTGGGGATTTCCTTTTTCGGTTTTCGCTACCTTCGTCCAAGTAAACCCATAAAAGTGCTGGGCCAAATGGAAAATCTTAATTGCACAAGAGGCGCGGACAAGAGAAAAAACCGCACAAACATAAAACGAGCTTTAATAGGGCGGATCTGATCTGCCAGAAGAAACAGAGTCAGTCCCCAGAATTGGGTTACAGTCACGGCAGTGCTAATTTCCCCGGCGATCACACTATTTTGGAATCATTCTTCTTCATTTCTTGCGTTACTCAAATTGGTAGTTTCAGATTCGACATTTTGCTAGTCCAATCCATTTTGTTGGTCCAATCCAGCTCAATTTTTATTAAAGATCTAAGCATTATTCAATTCAGCAGCTCATTATATTGTTGCATTTTGTTTAAAATATAGTTCTATCATCCAAAGAAAAAAACATCACCATATAACCATTATTATAGTTTCTAAATAATTCAAAAGTTTTTATTGAATCGAGTAATTGTTGGTGGAATTCAAGCCATAACTCATGAATCCTTAATTTTATTAAATCGATTTGATCGTGTGAATCACTGTGAGCAAGTGAAAGTGCTGAGCTCAGATGTGAGTCATTGTCGGCACAATTTACTATGTTTCAGAATATATAGTATGATCAAATATAAAGATCAGCCCAGACTGTCGGTCATCGATTCGCATCGATTCAAAATCGGCGGTACTGTTTGGCATCATGGAAAAGCACTTACGAGGGTTGAAGCCGCGACACGCGATTTCTAACGGTGGTTAGTTGGCCAGTTGGTGGGTGGGTGGTTCTGCGAGTGGGTGGTGCCACCTCGACGATGATGGGTGGTGGTGGGTTGCTCGGCTTTGGTGGCTAGTGGACGGCTTGAAACACGGTGAGCAGGAAAAAAACAAAAAGCAAAACGGAGTGCATATTCTGCATACGGTCGCGTACCGTGCGTCAGCATATATATTAACTAATGAGCCGATGACCTCGGGGGATGGACAACTGACGGACTGGGGCGTGGGTGAATCAGTGACGAAAGAGCAGGGCCACGCACCACCCTCCCATTTATCCACCCAGCCGGAAACCAACCCACTGGGAACAGGCAAAAAATAAATGAATTATCTGCTTTCAGAAAAGTGCATAGCAACTTGCTTTGTATTTAAACGATTTTAATTCTATTTCGTTAAAATACTTTGTCTTATTATTGAAAATTGATCAGGCAGAATATCCAGGCCTAAAATTTACATATTTCATTCGTAGTTCTTGGCACAAGTATTTTTCTGAGTGCCATGGCTGACTGGCGACTGCAGACAGGGTTTGTTTATAAGGTCACCCTATTCTCACGTATTGCATCCATCTGCTGACAGTTCTAATGCTCATTTCCATAGCCATTTTCATGCCCATTTTCGTTCCATTTCCCTTTCCATTTCCATTTCGATTCCGATTCTTTATTTCTTTCTTTTCGGTATACAATTGCATATCCGGTCCTCCATGTGGGCGCCGTCTCTGGAACATCCACAGATCTGCATAGATCAACTTTTCCTCTCCGCAGTTTCCTTTTGTTTTGCCCCTGGCGCCGATCCACCGAGCTTCTGTGTGGGTGGGTGAGGCCGCGAATGGGTGGTGCAGGGTGGAGCAGGGTGGTGCAAGCTGTCATTTGTGTGCAATCTGTCATCGGACACTTTCATAAACTCGCTACAATGATCTCCCAATCCAATTCCAGTGGCACAGCTTGTTTACAACGAAAACCAGACAGTTGGGCTCACTCGAATTTCCCGTTCGATGGCTGCAAGACCTCTTAGATCTTAAAAAGGGAAAACCTTGTTAACCGCTTGATTGGCAGGAGAAGAAACCCAAAGAAGAGGCACGAAAGTGATTTGGGTTTGGCGTCTTCAGTTACAAGTTTCAGTAATACATATACTTTTAGTATAATACAAAATAATACAATGTGTAGAACACGAGTTTAAATTGAAACACCCACCGATATCGATTCGCTGCTAATCGGGTCAAGTTAGCGATTCGATTCGGTTGTTGGCAATAATGTTGGGCAGAGCCAAAATAAGAGAGCTCGCAATTAACAGCACTGGGTTAGTTTTTGCGCCAGTTTCTCAGTTTTTCGCGAGTGTTAGCCATCAAATGTTAATGGTATTAGCCAAGATTTCAATTCGCGAGACTGTGTTGGTGGCTGCTTGATGTTCGCTGCGAGCCAAACGCGAACATGCGACAATTCTAGCTTGCAAATGGCCATGGACAAGCATGAAAAACTACGGACCGGCAGAAAAAAACTACAAACTACAAAGTGCTGACTAGAATGCTTTTTGTGACCACCGCCTTTGCTTTATTACGCTCTCCTCACTGTGTTTTTTTTGGCAGGAAAAGGTAATGGTGATGCTCCAGATGAAGATAATCTAGATCTCCATCCAAATGAGAGTTGGATGGCAAAGGTAGGAAGCCCTAGTAGTTTTTCATGGGGGCACTTCGAGTTTTTGATAATTTTTGATACGCTTATTATCAACATATGCTTATTTGGCTCGAAATTATTCAAAAGCATAAAATTATCTTACCTATAATAATATAAATATTGTTTTGTAGATATAGTACTGAATTTACTTTAATTTTGTACAAGTTTGAACTGAAGAACAAAATGTGTTCATCTCTTATATCTAATAAGGCAAGTCGATTTTCATTGAATATTTGTTTACTTAATAATGTCAGTTTTTGAAATCCATTCCGAATTCCAGCCAAATATTTTCAATCATATTTTCAATCATAACCATAAAAACCTAATGCTCCCCAAAGGCTGGCTGACTTGGAATTAAAATAAAACTTATCCCCTCCTTCGAAGGCGAGAGCAACAAGTGGAAGCTCTAGAAGGAAATCTGGCACAATTTTTATGACTCTCCATCTCGGCCATCTAATCCGATCAAATCCACGATGCTGATGCTGATACTGATGGATATGTGCCAAACATATCTTGCCAGATTGATGAGGGTAGCTGTTCGAGAGAACTAAATACAAAATGAATATTATGGATCCACATCTAGATTCAGATCAAGATTCAGAGTCACGAGCAAAAGCCGCTGCATAGTTCGCTCCGACTATTTGCCACACTTTTCATTTGGCTGCCTGCCAGAATTCTGAAATAGTGCTGCTCAAAATGTTTTTAGAAAATCAAATACATTCTATGGATTTGAAAAAATATAATTGATTAAATCATTTAAGTGATTATTACTATGTAATAGAAGATAGCAACAGCTGTGCTCAACATATTTATATGTACTTTACCAGTGGCGGATCCACGGGGGGGGAAATTAGGGAAATTTCCCCCCCCTTGGAACCACAGAACCTGAAAATTTTACTTGTTTGCTAGAAAAATATTCTCTGCAATAAAAAAATATAACCACTTTGTTTACCTAAAAATTGGGATGGATAATTTTTGTTTTATAATTTGTACTGTATTTCTCTCGCAATAATAAGTTTGAGCCCCAAATCGAAGAATAAGTTCAATTTCCCCCCCCAAGAATCGTCTCTGGATCCGCCACTGACTTTACTTTGCGTTAAGGAATCTTGTTGCTACTTTTGTAGTTACACCAACCAAAATTTCACATCACTTCATACTCGTGTAGCCAAAAAAGGGGAATGGGTGGGTGCCAATCGCATGCTGTAGAATATTATTTCAAATTGTTTATTTTCTTTTCGCTAGTCTCGCTTTTCGTGCGTGTTGAAAATCCAAATCTGGGGTCGTATGGCCTTATAAACTTGCAATGTAAACTCATAGATTTTGTTAAATATAAGTAGGGCAATGCGTATCTTAACAAAAAACAGAGAAATGCTTTTTTTGGTTATGATGATGATTAAACTGTCCCCTCTCGCAATAAAAAAAATTATCAAAAATAATAAGATGAATAACTTTTCTCATTTCAGACCGACCAAATTGCGCAACTAAAAGTCTTAAACATTCAACTGCTGCTGCAAACCGTATGACTGATTTATCTCGTTGAGCAAGCCATAGCGATTACCTCCCTAAGAACTTTACACTAGCTTACAAAAAATACATACACCCCTGCATTTACGGCTGGATATATATGAATGGCAGAGCAATAAATTCGATTATATAGGACTATATCGTAAAGCGCTTGAAGTGTTGCATTTCGAACTCCCGTATATAGTATCTGCACTTAGTTAGCCGATCTAAGCAAATACATATTTATCTGATAGATAGGGGAGAGCAGAGGAGGGTCGGGAGCGAGAGAGCAGAGAGGAATGCAGCGGTGTCCCTACATTCATGAGATGCGAGAAAGATTACTGGACCAGCCACGGGAGACACCTCAACTGGAGAACATGGAGCGGGCCACTCTGCTCGACAACCGCCAATCGGCATCCGAATCCAACCAGGTCGGCACTGTGGTCAAGGTAGGGGCCTTCGATATACTCGCTACAAGGATTTCCCCTATCCAACTCATATGCAATATCTAACACCATCTAACCACGTCCAGTCGAAACACACATTACACACACGCAACTCTCAATAAACTCACTTTTATACAACATAATACTATCAGTGATATTAAATCAACCATATTTTAGCAGCTTTCAAAAATATATCATTGTCTTTACTAGTTAATTTGTTTTTTAATAGATTGGATACAAAATTTGCTTTTTTATTCGTATTCAGTTATCCATTTTGGATATTTTTTAAAAATAAACAGGAAATATATCTTCTATTTTCAACACCGATATTTTTCTCATCGACGACGAACATTGAACATAAAATCATTAATACCATTTTATCCATAAAATCACATGAACTTCCATTAAACAAGTTAATGTACATAGCTTGTATATTGCATATGAATATAACAGCTTTAACTTCATTAAGCAGTGTGTGTGTTGGTGTGTGTGACAAATAAATAATTTATTTTTAAAGATTTTTCTCCTTAGCCATGAATTCGAAACGGATCCAAATGTTTGAACCAACCAAATCCTTGCACGAGTAACCGATTCGCCCTTTCTTTATGTTCCTCGAATCGAAAATGATAACGAAAAGAGCCAAAGCAATTATGATTCATTTAATTTGCAATAAATTGGAATTGATTTTATCTAAAAGGATACAAATATTTATTACCGTCTTATTTTCGAAACGCATGTGAATGGATCAAGAAATACATTATTTTTCTCTAAGAGGCGCAATGCCACAGAAATGATTTTTAACTAAAAGAAATATAAATAATCCACACTAATCCACACATATAAATAATTACTAACCATTATTGAATTAAATGGATATAGGATTGGTAGACCAACTTGTCTACCAACTCTTGACTTCCGAGCTAATTAAATAACATAATTTTCAGAACGCTAACACTTTGAAATTTCTGTGGCAATCTCTTTAAATAACTTTTTGTATATACCAGTGGCGGATCCAGAATTTGGTTGTGGGGGGATATGCAAAAAATATGTTGAGTAGAAATCAAAAGTTTGGAATAAAATACTTAGTACATATACTTTTAACCCGAGTGGCGGGGATCTATCCCCTATATCCCCCCCGTGGATCCGCGCATGGTATATTCCTTGTACATTTTGTATTATAAATATGAAATTCCAATTTATTGTCGTAAGCTCGAGACCCACTTGGCACCGAGAACTAACCCCAATGTGTTATCGATCCACCAACAGCTGCAGGGCGATGGATACCACACAAGCCCTGCACACCAACGCACCCCACTAGTGCCTCACGATCTCGGTGAAGACTTTAATTTGGATTTCGACGACGACTTTCCGATCGACGCCCGACGACCGAAAAATGCCAAGTAAGTGTGTTCCATGGACCCACCACAATGTCCCGAACCGCAAAAGTACCAAATGCCATTTCTAAGCCAGCACCTCTCTATGTGTCTCCACTGAATTTGTTTTGTGTTTTGTGTCTCACCATTCTTTTCCTGCGTTACTAGGCTTCCGTTTCACATTTCAAACGGCTAACAAAGTGCCAGCGAGATCTCGATTTCCTCATTCTTTTCCTCCTTTTTAACCTGTGAGACATTTTTATTAGATCTGCAGTAGAACCGTAAAGCCCCGAAATCCGTGATTCGTGTACAATTTAATCAGTTAGAACCCGTTACAGCGGCAAACATCCAGCGGTTCTGACGCGCCCACAGCAAAGGTCAGATTTGCTATAACTCATTTTTCAAAAACCGATCCTATAACTAGTCTTAAAATACTTACACATATATATTACAGTAGAACCCAAATCCTTTTCCTACTAACCTAGGAATGTTAGTTAGTTCTCTCTGGAACGTAGTTGATCTTTTCTATCTCCTGCATTTTGACATGGCTTCCTACAGCTGTAGTAAACAGACTTACTCTAACTATATATTAGGGTTAGTAACCTGAAAATCCCTAGGATAACAAAATATACACAAGCCTTAGATCTACGATAATTACGATTTTCGTCATTCATTTGAAATCATTAATATTATTTGGAATAGAGAAAGGAAATGTAATTTTATAAACTAGAATAAATGTAGGAAACGTGATATATGGTTTCCAAGACTTTTTCGCTGAGTGCAAAATCCCAAATTAAGTAGTACACATATCCGCTTTGGGAGTCGCATACACACAAGAGCCAAAGAGCCATCTTAGCCCGAATTTCATTCAGCCTTTTCTTTGTATCTGTATGGCTCTTGTATTTGTTGTACTATTTGCACTATTTGTTGGCATCCAGTGGATTATAATGTCAATGAACTGGACGCCAGGCACATTGCCTTACATTTCCGATGGTGTGGCATGGTTTTTTATACGAGTATTTTTCTTTTGCTCCTCTCCGGTCGGGACGTAAAACAAATAAGTAGGCAGCGAGTCATCCAAAATCGCTTACACAATGCTGCCAGTGGGTGGTGCTGGGGGGTTTGAAGTTGCAAACAAATTATGCAACTTGACAAACCGACAAAGCATTCCACTCGGCTGGCTGCGGCATGAACTGTCAGCGATGCATGCCAACGAGATCTGTTAGCGTCTTGTATCACATACACAGATAGAAAATATATCAATTAGATATTCGCAGAATATATGATCGTACATTCAAAACAAAAGTGAGTGCGATCAAAAGGATATTATAGTACAGTGGTATTTCGATGTTTATTAAATTAATTCACTCTAAAATAGTTCAACAAATCAACATATCATTCGCATCTCCAGTCCCATCACCTGCAAGACCCGCACACGGGAAACCCGTGGAGCTATGTCTTTGTCTCGGGACCCAAAGTGTCATTGTACGAATGACTTACATTCGTGAGTTTGTGCAATTTGTTAACAATGGGATGGCGGTGGCCCAATGGGCGCAAAGGAGAGCGGCGTTGAGTTGAGCAGACGGCGAAACTATCGATGCTTGGCATTTGGCCAGAGTTGTCAAGCTCACTTGAGAACATGGTCCTCGACATCCTCGCACTTTACAGAGAACAAAACTGGCGACACTTGTTGTTGAAGGCGAGCTTCTATACCTATAACACAGAATCCTATTGATGTACGCTTCAGTTCCAGCTAAAACTTGGTGGGGGAGATTTTTCGCGGTGCATCTAGCGCATGCCAAAGTTTTCCTACTTCTAAAGTTTTTTATATTTGGCTCTCAATCCATTTGTAAAAAATGCCCATCATCTATTTGTGGCGCTGTCCCTGGCAAAAACATTGTCACCCGATTAGGCACGAGGTTTTTTGTGATAGGCTCAAGGATCTCTGTTCACCCCCGATACTTTGTTTTAAAAATAATAATTTAAGCTCCGCACAAAGACCTCATCTGTTGTGAGGGGTGGCTAAATGTATAATTAGGCGAGTGGAAACAAGGCCAGTGCAACCCTTCTTTGATTTCCGAGGGCTGTGTGGTACAGACCACAATAATAATAGACTCACTTGGGGATTGATTTCAATTAAAGGGAACAACAGGTCAGGGATTTATTCGTGTTTTCATATACTTAAGGATAACAGCGTATTATCGGTACTTAAGTAAAAATCAAAAGAATATTATTTCAATTTTTTCTTCAGCAACGTTGTGTGTATTTTACTGTGGGACCTACAGTCAGACAACTGTTTAGGGAGTCTCATCAATTTTAACTTGATTCAACATTAGGCAGCCTGAATTCCGAGGCCTTATTATCGCATTTTTCTACTCCAGGAGTTGGTGAGTGGCATTTGGGTCACACGTCTTCATCTGGTTGTGACCAGGGTGCGGCTGCCAGCGATTCGATAACCCCCGGTTTTCTTGCGCCCTTTCACCTTCCGCCTTTAACCCTCTGCTGCCCGTCTGTCCGCAACTTTCCAGCTTTTATGCCTTTCTATGCAACTACGACGCAGTTGGCGAGCTGCGTCGCAAATCCTTTAATTTCGTTTACACTGCAAGAAAAATAGATGGAATAGATACGTTTAACAAAACTTGCCAAAATTGTTATCTTATTCAAGGGAAAAGACTCTGAAACGATATTCTACCGATCTTCCAATCAAATAAGAAATTAATTCAGTAAAAAATACTCTCCACTGATCTTCGCGGAGGGGCAAACATTGCAGAATAAGATTGTTATGGAACTCCTCTTTTCTCTGACTGTGCGCTCACATTTTTAATACCGCCACTCTTCTGGATGACTGCAACCCCTTGTCGCACTCTGCGCTCGACGTTCAATGGCTCGGGATTCGGCGGTTGGGAATTCGAAGGGATGGGGCTACTCTGTCGGCGAATGGGCAACCAAAACAGAATGCCGCAATGTTTTTGCGAACGGCAGCACAAAAGGCAGCCAGCGCTGGAGTTACGATAAACGGTAAAACAGGACGAACAAGGACGAGAACGAAGCCGAACTTCGAACGCCGAAACAGAACGAACCAGACAGCATGACGACGGCGTCGGCTTTTACCGTAAGGCTCTGCCACAGCGCACAATGGGCCCTCGAGTGGGATTAATGGAAATTGCGTCTCAAAAAGGCTCTGATGAACTGAAGAGAAGAGCTGATGAATGTACGACATGGATTAGAGAATGATTTTAGTGACTTGTAAGGAATGGGGGTATCTGTCGGAAAGCAGATGTACTACAAGACATACAATAGTGAAGTATGCATTTTATTCAGTGTCCAAGAGATACAGCCCACTGTGCCAAAAAGGTTTGCGGGGTGGTTGTGACGTTGGGTGGCTGTAGCACGTCGCATCCACACAATCGAACAACAAAGACATCAGATGATAGTAGTAAAATTAGTAGAGGTTGGCCCAGCAACGTGGGTAATTGAGTTTGGTGCTGTTGCTTCTTGATGACTGGCGGTTCTGTTGGGTTCTGTTCTTCAATTCCCCATTTTTGATTCCAAATGACCGCCTCCTTTGGCTCGAAACCACCCACCTTTGCTGATGCACTCTGCATATTGGCATACCCGCTGATTGACATGTGGCATCCCCCCTTTTAACTCCTGGGTTCTCCGTAAGTGACCCATTTACATCGAATGTGCGGCTCACAAAGAATCTCCGTTGCCTGATGGAAAACTCAATTAAAAGATACGTTTTTGGACAGCTCTGGAGTCCGGAATTTTGCGGGAAACATGGCAAAATTAAAAAAATAATGTATAGGTGGCTATGTATAAAAAAAACAAGAATATTATTGAGTCAGGAGATCAACATTAAAGTTTAATTGGAACAAAGAACTGTTTAGCTATTTTGCAGCGCAATTAAGAATAACTATAACGTTAGTTAACATTTCAAGCGCGGCGGAAGCAGAGCCTGTGGATGCTACATGAATGACAGGCCTCTTCAGAGCCAGTACCCCGACAAGACCCACAATTTGAATATAACCCAGCAGAGCTGAGAGCAACAAGAGCAAAAATCGCACATCAAATCGCGCACCGAAATGTGTCCTACTTTCTGGCATACCCAAGCAAATTTTCCCCCTGCATACCGAGAGCATCCTGCGAGTTAGTGTGAGAGAGATGAGGGACTACAGGCGAAAGAGACGGGAATAGGCGAGAAGAAAGAGAGAGCGTGAGAGATTCGGCGCAGATTGAGGGCGGCTGCTGGCTGAAAAGGATGCTGGATTTATCCTGCCAGGGCCCGTTTCAGTTGTAGTTGGATAGTAAAGGGTCTTGGACGTGTCGAGCGAATCGTTCGCCAGGTAGCCTCCAAAGTCCTCCAAAAGCAAAAGTCCTCCAATCAGTTGGAAGTTTTCAACAAAATTTCAAAACTTCAAACTGTAACTGTGACTGCCATAGCATTTTTTTTAAGTTTTAACTCGAAAAGTGATTCTCTTAGTGTTCTGAAAAGATAAATTCGAAACCGTGAAACTATCTGTGAAATCAACGAAGGCACTCCAGTTTTTAACCAAGAAATAATTTGGGTTCAATGAAGCAATTTGCAGTGGCGTTTATTTCATAATGCTAGTGATTTTCCGCTAACTACAGTTAATAGATTTGGCCAGGCCTGCAAAAAAATAACTTTAATGGCACCGGGCAATACACACAAGTTAAGCAGCTTATTATACACACAGCAATGGGAGACTGAGAGAGATGGGGAGATATTGGGGAAAGAAACAGCTCGATAGCCTCTTAAGAACCTGAGGACTCCCAATGTAGAGGGATAGTACATTCCACATAGGCCCGCGTCCAATGCATACACACCAGCACACCCAGAGTCTGTGGGCTCCACGGGATACACTTTCCCCTCCGAAATGCGGAATGCCAGATAGGGCTTTCAACCCTCCAAATCCGCCGGAGAGAGAGGTCACTGGGTCGCTCCCATCCGGGATGCAGTCCGTTTCAAAAATTATAACCACGCCTCATTTGCCCATTTGTCAAATGCATTTCAAATGCGTTCCACAAGGCTCCCAACAGAAAGAGAGAGAGACAGAGAGAGAGGGAGAGAGTCAGATACTGTATATAGGGATGCTCTCCAAGTCAAACAATAGTTGTTCTGTTGCATTCCAAAATAGAAAATAAACCCTGCAAATTGCTTCATTTAGAGTTGTCAAGATACATAATTCAGAACTGTGAAGTGAAATTAAGGAAAGAGAAAAAAAGATCCGCCGCGAAGGACCAAAAGATCCTATCGCCCATCAATAGAGTAATCGGAAAGGAGGTCGTCGAAAAAGCCATTACAACGGAGACCGAAACGGAAGCAGATACAATGGGCGGCGGTGAAGTGAAGGTCGCTACCGTCGACGTCGAAGGCGGGGACAACATGGCCACGCTGCCGGTGTCCCGCTCGCATACCGCCGGCAGCACCGACAGCGCCGAAAAGAACAACGCCGCCAACAAGGAGATGGAGCTCAAGAATGTCATGCCGCAGCCGCTGCAGAGGTTCGCAAATTGGGGGAAGGTTCGGGGATACTTCTATCGCATTTTGGGGGGACTACGAGTCCCAAGAGACAATCTCCAACCTAAGAACATGTATTGATAAGGGATGAACTGATAACCTGGATGTAAATCCTGAAACAAAGGAGGACTTTTTGGAATCTAATAACTCTAGTCCTGAGTAAACATCTCCAGTGTATTTAAACATTAGAAATATTTTATATCCTAAAGTTATTTTTGCCCTTAAAACATTTTCAAAGTTTCTCGAAATACTGTAAAGGGAGTAATTTTTAAAGTATTTACTTTAATATAAACTTAAATCCAAAACAAGTTAATGATTAAATGGGTAGCGCGAAAACATATTAGTAAATAGTTCTGTCATTTGTTGAAACATTAGCACAAATCTTCACCTTTCCTTAACGTATTAACATCCCAACTTTAAATGTCTTGCTAGGCATTGAGCGTTAATATCAAGGCCGTTCTCCAATTAGTAATTAGCGAATCCCTGTGTATAACAGATTCACCCAAAGCACATGAGCACACACACAGTACACAGATAGAAACGCTCGCACCCGCACACTTTGTACATAAGCAAGAAGTATATTGGATTGGAAGTGCAATTTCATCTGTAAAGCGCCGTCTCCCTCTCTTATCAAGGACCCCCAAAAGATTTACGTTTTGGTTCTGCGCGCTTGCATTTTACCACCAGCCCCGCCCCCAACCGTCCAAGGCTTTGTAAAACCATCCATTAAAGATTACTTATAGTCTAACGAATTGGATATCAACACTTAATTTACACCAAATCTTATAGGGTTTGCTACACGTTCAAGCCAAATCCAAATAAGTTCAGTTTTATGCCAGCGAAAATTACGGTACAGGGCACATATGAAACCAATCCGATAACGGGACCCATCGAACTATGGTAATGTGACATGTGAAAACCATGACCTACCCCTACCCAAAGTCCAAAATACTCCGTCCGCTAAATTCCCCTGTTTCATGCTCCCCACATCTTAAATGTGAACACACTGCTAAGGATTACTTATTTTGGGGTTCCAAACGATATTTGAATTTGAAACATGAATTCATTAAAAAACAATCATATTCCTCTAAAGGTTTATTGTAAATGCAGGCAAAATCAGCTTTGATGTCATGCATAATTAAGGGAATTCTTTCTAAATACTCGCATTATACAATGCAAACGTAGGATTTGATCCAGCTCAGGGCTCATACACATGCAAATGGATGCTTAAATGGGGTGGAAAAAGAGGTGTGCATTAAAAGCAGCAACTAACTAGGTCACGAAATACTGAAAATACTGTATGAGCCACAGTGGGATGCATGCTTAGAAAATGTTCGGTTAATAGGAAAGCTTAACAGAATTTATAAATACATTAACACTGTAAGTTTAAATACCCAATTGGAGCCCCTAAAAGGATGCAATAAAAGTTCGACCAACCAAAGCTACTTTTTCCACGACATTTATAAAAGAGATATCGAACACTTAAATAATAATAATAATAATAATAAATAAAGAGTTTATAAAATAGGGTCCGCAAACTATTGAAAACTTAAATATGTATTTATGCATAAAACTTCTAATGTTAAATCTATTTTAGTGAGCTAGACGTTGCTCATTTTTTGAACACTAAATTTGTATCAGAGTCCCCTGTGCACGTTCGTGGCTAATCAAACATCAAATAGGGGTTAATGCAGGGCGGTTATGTTCTTGAGTTGTCAAGTGTAAATGCACTTGGGTTTAGTTGCATGTGATGTGGTTCGCACACCCAAACACACAATAAGCTCTTGTCTCTGGGCAAGAACACAAGCACACACACACCAGAAACTAGAAAGACAGAATTAGAACTAACAGTGGAAAAGCGGAAAATTAGCCCACTCTGGAAGCGGGACAGTGGGTCAACGCGGGGGAGTTAGGGCCAGACTTTTGGCCAGATCTTGACACAGTTCCCGCACGAAATAACACACACACCCACGCCACCCGTAAATACGCGCACCCAGAGTTTACTCTTCTGTACATAATTGAGTTAAAAGATACCTGAGCACTCAGAGGCTGACCTTTGGGCCCTCCCATTCGCAGGACATCGCTTTTCATCGTGACCAGTCTGGTGTACGCGATCCTCCTGATCGTCGTCTGCATCGCCTACGTAATCAGCGATGTAACCACCCACCGACTGCCGGTTCTGTACTACGAGACGTTCTTCACCTATCTCTACGGCGTCAGCATACTCTTCCTCCTCTACGTCTTCTGTTTCCTGCTGCAGGGTGAGTGGTACTTAGCTTTTAAAATTTCTGCTCCGCTTACCATACTTTTTGATTCATGGAGGCTGAAAGACAAAAGACATTCCACTTTCCAAAGACATTATCCGACTTCATTCCTTCCGATTTCTACAGAGAGCTCTTGCTGCAATGGCGGCAATGGTGGCAGCAAACCGAAACCCCAACCCAAGGAGAAGAAGTCGAAGAAAGCCAAAAATGCCGATCCGGCCGATTCGAAGGAAGCGAAGGGCTCAAAGGACTCTGGCAAGGCAGCCAAGGGCGCCGCATATCAGGTGGGTTCTATATAATTGACTGACACTGATTTACAAAAAACAGTATTCCTTCTATCAAAATTCCCTGAAAAGTTTCCCTCGAAAACGATCTCGTGAAGATATATTGAACTAATTCGGAATATGTTCTGTTTCCCCTATAATATAAGCATACGATGGCCAAGTTTCTGGTTTGCTATGAACGTTACTTAAACTATTTCTAAGGTCCCTGTTCGCTATGTACATGTACATGTACTCCCTTATCATAAACCAGGTCTTAATGTCAATATCTGTATTGGCATCAAACCCTCACCTGGCATTTTCCATGACCTACTTGCCAATTAAGCAATTCACCCTGTCAAGCTTTGCTAATTAGGGGCCAAGTGCTAAGGTCGCATCAATTAGTTTCTTCCGAGGGCTGTGAGATTTTCCCTACATGTATTATCTCTTGACCGCCCGATCTCTCCGTCCATTCAAATATAGGAAGCACCCGTGGACGCCGAGGTGGCCGTCACCCCGAAGAATGTGCGCAAGCGCAAAACGACCCACAGTGATCTGACACACGGCAGCTTTTTCCTGCGCGTGGGAGCCATTGGTAAGTTAAGAGCCCCAACTTCACAGTATATATCTACCAGAACTGATGCCATTCGACCCCTTTCATGCACAGCTTTTGGACTTGGCGCCATGATTTATATTGGCCTAGAGTTTGGATCGTTCTTCGAAATTCCCTTCGATTCGCCGTGCCATCATATCCTGATCGGCGTAAATCCACTGCTCCAGATGATTTTCACCTTCATGCAGATGTATTTTATATTCATGAATGCCCGGGTAAGTCGAAAGGTCAACAATCAGTGTCTAACTATGAACTAAAACTAAAACTAAAGAACACTGTAAGCGTATGACTACTACCTACTACTACTACTACCTACTGCTATTATCTACGGCTATTCTATACTCGTATGTTAAATGTAAAACCATCATAAGTACACGAAACCAACCCAGCTCCTCCTCAAGAACCCCAGCGAGGTTAGTTTCCCAAGTTTCCGTAGATCTCAAAGTTAGGTCGCGGCATTTAAAGTCAGGTCGCGGTTCCGGTTTCGTTTTTGGTTTCGGATTCGGTTTCGGTTTATTTTCACCTTCATCGATCTCAATCCAAATCTCACCACGAGTGTTACATTGGCGTGCTAATTGGCAGTTTTGAGTTCAGTTTTCATCCACCGGCATCTTTATCTGCATTCGCAATTGCATCCATCGCTAATCACATCATCTGCCATATCACTCGCTTGCTTCTCTCAATCTCTCAAACGATCATTGGAAAAGCCACAGACAACAGACTACTTAAAATTATGTGCTAGGGGTGTCAATCTGATCTTATTCTGAAACATGATATGATCGATAATGAAGTCAAATTGACCCCTTGCGTTTAGTGTTGATCCTTTATTTTGTTCTTTTTCTGTGAACTCACAGACCCACTGACACAGAGTTCAAATCCTCAGCACCACACGCATTTTGACCACCGAAACCACCCACCATCAGCCAGCCACAGCTCATTCAAACATCCATTCATCCAAACTATCCATCAATCAACCAATGCATATTCATTCTTTAAAACAAATTCCGAAATTTTGCTACGTAGTTATTTAATGAACCATTTTTGTGTACATAATCCCACAACTCCGCCCCATTCGCGCGATCGCAGACTAGGCCGCCATTTCAGGTACGATATGCAACTCATTTTCTACTCTATTCTACTGTACTCACTACCTCTAACTCTACCTGTACCTGTACATCTGCCTCCAACCAAATGCTCATTTTGATCACCCAACTGCATACCTCTACCACCTATGTCTATTATATGTATATATGTTACGATATGATATGATAACCACAAGTCTAAACAAGTTACTATATATTTAAGGGTTCTCATCCGCGGGCGTTTGGTTTTTGTTTCGCCCCACTGCCACTGTAGAGGGGTCTTTCAAGATCTTATTTTCTTTAAATTATAACAAGTCCGATTTTTGAAGTATTCACTAGGAACGTTGATCTTGGGCTTGAAATGCAGTAACGCAAATAATTGGAAATACAAAGCTAAAACAGAGTCTTAAGCGCACCTCATAATATGGGATCTTTTGAAAAACCCCTCTGCAGGGCCAGTGGCTTGCAGTTCCCGAATAGGAACTGAGTTTTGCCCGCAATCTAATCTCTATAAGTAATCAATGTAATCGACTTGACCGCCGTGAAACTCTCCGCCGTACTCAAGCGCCCGGCGCACCCCATTCTCTCTCTCTCTCTCTGTGTTTCCGTAACTCTCCACCGGATTTGGGATTCCGCATCTCCAGCTGAACATCCACCGCTTCAAGGTGATCGCCCGCTTTGGCCTGATGCACGTGGTGGCCACCAACATCTGCGTGTGGATACGCACCCTGGTGAAGGAGTCCCTGCTTGAGATCACGATCTATCACCAGAAGCACGAGCCGGAGGCGGGAGCCTCCTCCATAGCCCACTCGATAAGGCAGCACGCCCTGCGCCACGCCGGAACCGTGCTGAGGACCCACGCGGGACCCAACAGCGAGTTCGAGGTCCTCGACGGCGAGGACCTCCTGCCTAAGGATGGATACAAGGGCGACAACGTGCTGTCCAAGCTGGTTCGCAATACCGTCAACGGTATTTCGAAGAGCCTGGGCATGGGTGGTGACCAGGTGGTCGCCAGCACCACCACCACGACCACGAGGGCCCCGTTCACCACTCCGAATTACCAATGGCACAGCACTACTATGGCCCGCAAGTTGAAGAAGTTTATCACCAGCGCCACCACCGCGGCCACCACGGCGGCGGGCAGCAGTAGCTCCACCAGCAGCACCACCATCTCACCGACCACCAGTAGCACCACCATCCCGCCGACCACCAGTAGCACCACCATTTCACCGAGTACCACCTTCAACCCATTTAGCACCACTGCCGCCCTGAATCTCGAGACCAGCGGCAGCGACTCGCCCTTTGGCGGCTTGCAGCGCGTTCTCTCCAGCGCCGCTCCGCCGAGCCTGGCGCCAGTCGATGGGTTCGGTTCCGCTGCCACGCCCACTCCCGTTTCCGGTCCCGGCTCCTTTGTGGACTCCTTCCTGGCCAGCACCCTGAGCCCAGCCAGCAGCACCGAAGGCTCGGCCAGCATAATGAACAACCTGTTCGGCCAGGGCCCCATGGAGAACAGCTTCCAGACGTACACCGACCTAGGTCACGAGGAGGCCACCGGGCTGGTCAGCTTCGAGAACCTGGAGAGCCTGGACAACATATACCCGGCGGCGCTGTCCTCCAATATCGGCACACTCAACTCCACCGCCTGCGGACGCATCGACATCATGGGCACCATTGTCTACGACTCGGCGCCCTACCTGTATCCGTTCATTATCGAGTACTCGCTGATCGGGGCGGTGGTGTTGTATGTCATGTGGAAGCACATCGGCCGCTACCCAGGGCGCATGAACGACGAGGACCTGGAGCACCGGCTGGAGGTGATGCTCTCGCGGAGGGCGGTGGCCATGGCGCAGCAGGCGCGATCCGGACGCGTTGACTGCGTAGGCTCGTCGAAGGGCCTGTTCTTCGGGCTCCTGCTGCTGGTCGGGGCCCTCATCTGCCTGATACTCTTCTTCGTCTTGGTGCGCCATCAGCAGTTCTCGCTGTTGGCCATTTACCTCGCCGACGCCAGCCACTGCATTCTGATGGCCTTCGCCATCCTGGCCATAATAGTTGGATTCATAAGGTTTGGACGGAGCATGATGGCCCTGGGAGCCGACTGCACAGGGAAAATAGAGCCTATTATATTATGATTCCTCAATATCTTTGCTGTGCCATTTCCCTGAGCAGTCCCCATAATACTCAATAATCCGATCTAACCCATACTCATGTTTTCCCGTTTTCTCAAAAGGGTCAAGAACCTGAAGTTCCGCTGCGAGGAGCAGTCGAACCTGAACGACATACTGCTGCGCATCTCGGCCTTCGGCCTGTTCACCTACTCCGTGTTCAGCATCATCGCCGGCAGCCTGAAGGTCCTGGAGAGCGAGCCCAGCCTGCTGGTGACGACCACCGGGGGCGTGGCCGTCTTCCAGGTGATCCTGCAGCTGCTCTTCATCGCGGACGTGTCCCGCCGTCGCGTCCACCTGCCGGAGCACGATCGCAGCAAGCCGGGCCGCCAGATCGTCACCTTCCTCCTCATCTGCAACGTGGCCATGTTCGCCATCTACACATTCGAAGCTCAAAAAGTATTCGCCAATCCTGTAAGTAGATATGTACGTACGCGAGACTGAGTTAAGTAAGACGATTAACGTTCTCGTTCTCTACTCGTTATTCCTCAAATGGTCTTGTTCTTGTTTTTGTGTGTTTTTCTGCATGCCTTTGGGTTGGGGCTCCAAGTTAAGATATATTTTTGCTGTTGTGTTTGGGTACTGAAACAAATAAAAATCCTTAAAACATGTTAGTCCCTAAACTATTTTAAAATATTTTATTTAAAATATTATAGCATACTTTTTGTCGCTTTGAAAGCGGACAACACTTTTAAATGCGTATATAAGGTCCAAGGTCTTACTCCCACCCGCATATACGGGGCTTTTTGAGGCATTTGGGGCATACCTAAATATCTTTATTTTAAAAAAGGGTTTTTGGGTCTGCGCATTGGCTTTAAATAATATCACACATACGTACTGTTGCTTTTAATCAAAAATATATTTTATTCTACTTGGCGTAGGTTTCAACCAACCATTTCAATTTCAATGTCCCTTGCTTACAAGGTTTCAAACGAAATCATAAGTTGGCACGGTTAGAAATGACTATATTGCAACTGGCTACGTGTCGTATGAGTGATTTTTAAGTTTTCGAGTACGTTTGTTGCACACCAACATCGACATGGTCGATGTATACGATTTTGTAACGATTATATTTTTGGAACACCCTAGTGTATATATATATAACAATTTAAATTGTACTGTAAACTGTAATCACTTGAGAAGTTTATTTTTCACTGACCGTGTTTTTCTGGTTATAAACAGCTGTTTGTCTTGCTGTGATGTCCCCTTGCATGTCGTTGATGTTTAGCCCTGGAAGCCCTCGTCTCATTGACCCCTCTAACCATACCTTACCTATACCCACAGGTTCAGCTGGAGTTCTACGGCTTCGTGCCCTGGTCGATCATCCAGCGCATCACACTGCCCCTGTGCATCTTCCATCGGTTCCACAGCGCTGTGACACTCGCCGAGATCTGGAAGACCACCTACAAGGCACGCCTGGAGTAAGCCGATGTCCGAGTCCCGATGTCTATATAGGCTATATAGGATGTGGGAGTATGAAAATGCACCAAACCAAAACATAGCGAGCCCAGAACGCAAATAGAAATCAAGTGAAGAGTTAGTTTCTAATTACGTATTAAACATATATGCGTACTACATATAATATACATATACATTAACGCAGATATGAGTATGATTTTTTTGTTTGAGAACCAAAGCGAAACGAAATGATAAACGAAACGAACGAACCGATCGGACCAATCTGCGCGGTTAACGATTGCCAAGCGAAAACGATTTGCAAGTCGCTTGTTGATTTTCCCCCGCTTTCCCATTTTACTTTGTTAACGCGTGGAGGACTTAAGAACTTAAGAACTAAGTCATAGTGTTACAGCTTACCCGAAAACCACGGCACACGTTTTTGTTTGAGTTACGTATTAATTTAGTTTAGTTTAGTTTCGTCTCTAACACGCTGCAATATCTTGTTACTGAATCAAAAATGCAAGTTAATATTAATTTCTTAGTAGTTTAACCTTTATCCGCTTCGGCAACAGAAACCAAAACGAAATCGATTAAAAAATTCACATTACAAATAAGATGGAAATTAATCTAAAAAGGTTGTTTACTTTCGTGTATTTTTTTGCGACTGCGAGTGAGGGAAATGCCCGTGAAAGTCACAGTCCCCGGGAAACACCCACACGAATACACAGAAACACAAAACAGGGACACAAAATGCAATGCCATGAAGAACGCGGCCATAGGAAGCGGAAGCGGAAACGAAACGGTAACGGTAACGAGACCCGGAAACGAAGGACTTTCTCAATAAATTTGATCTGACTTTTCCACCAACCAACAACAACAGTAACAGCCGAACAACAACAAACTGTGATGAATTTATTTGATTTACTGGTATAATTTAATTTCATGAAATCTGTTCTCGACTTAATTTAATCACTTAACCTCTTTTTTTTTTATTCTCAGCCACAATTCACTCACTGAGTCGACAAAACTTTTGTAAGAATTTAGAAACAATGGCGCTAAGACAACTTCATGGCCAATTGTAAAAACAAATTCCCCAAAACACCATAAGTAAAACCAAAAATATAAAAAAACAAGAGAAAACAAAGAAAATTGTGGCATTTAAACGCCAAAAACACAAAAAAAACATTTTTAATATACATTATATAAAAGTTTATAAATGTCCATTTTTTGATTATTAGTAGTGATGTTAAAAAAACATAATTAACAGTAAAAATAATAATATGTATGTATGTTATAGCAAAGAATCGGATAAACCAAGAAATTCTTAAGCAAGACTCGAAAAAAGAGAACTTGCGAAGCAAACGAAAAACTTTCCAAGTGAATCCCCGCATTTATGAATGAAAATTTTAGCTAAAGCGAAATGGAAAGTCAAGTGGAGTGATGATGAGGCGACAGGAAAAGAAAGGAGAATCCATTGACAAGCATCAATTTGTTTACAACAATGTTAAAGAAACGAACATTTTGAAAGATATATATGCCACGTATATCTATAAATATATGTATACTAACCCACCAAATTCAAAGTATTTCAACGTTTTATACAAGGAGACGATGCGCAAGACAAGAGGTCGGGACAGTTATGAATGACCTGTCCCCCTCTGACCTCGAACCCCGAACCCCCAACTCCGAACCCAGGTCCCCAACTCCCCCTCCCTATGAACCAAAAACCCCATCCCAAATACAGCTGCAACTCAAGTCAGAAGGCATCAGTTTGCTAAAGACCAAAGACGTTACCAAAAGCGAAACGATAAATTGCGAATCCGATTATAATCTGTAATAATAATCCAGTCTACAAGTCTATATAATGCATGTTAACTGTAGACGCGGGGAGTTCAAGAAGAATACGTATTCAATACTCGTAATCCAATCAAATGTAATGTGGTAGCAAGCATAGGTAAACCAAGACAAAAATCGAACAAACCCTAAGTAGTTCAGCACACACTCAGTCACTCACGAACGGATCTGGATCGGGATCGAGAATCCAGTATCCGGGGAATCATATATCCAAAGTTTGCGAATCAAATTCAGTTTGAAACTTGTACTTGCGTAGCTCTTAGAAATTTTACTTGAATGCATACGCTACATCATAAGTCACATACATATATTTAACTATACATTTATATATATATATATATAAATAAAAAGAATTGTTTTTTCCTTAACATTTAGTTAAACGTAAGATTGAATCATATTTTATGCCGTACAACCGAACAAAAAAGTGAGCAGAAAGAAATATTTATTAAATGTTTCAACTAAGTTGTATAATTATAAGTGAGAGTTTACATAATGGAATTATGTATCTGTATCTAAGCAAAAAAAACACTGACAACATTTTGGGAAAGCGTCGACGAAAAACAAGTTGGGAATTCGAATAACATTAAAATATTCAGACTTAACGCACAAGAACAAGAGATCAACACCAAAGCAGCTGCTAAATCCCATGAAAAAAAACATGAACAACTTATATACTCGTAAGTATATAGACAATTTCAATAACTGATAAATATATATACAAAGTGAAAACCAAAAAGCGAAATTTACATGCAATTCAAATACATTTTCCATAACCGCATCAACTAAACAAAAAATCAAGTAAACCAACAATTACGAACGAACTAACGTGGATAAAGGATTCGACAAACGTGTTCGAAGAATGAATATTATAAATTGTGGACGAGCGAAAGCAAATGTATATGCTCAACAACAAGATACAACACAAAATTAAATCCCAAAATTGTAAGCCATTTTTTAATCATTGTCGCATTTAAGATATGATAACAAGAACGAATACAAAATTCAAACATTTCTAAGCGCGAGATCATTTTGTTAAACACTTAAACACACGTTCAGCATCACACTGACATTCGCTCAACATTGAGTTCATTGCATAACGAATACAAATTGACATACAAAAATGAAGTAAACATTTGATGGTAAACGAAGTACAGATGACATACAAGTAATTTTAAATTGAATAAAAACTAGTATTAAATATGTACAACAAATTCCAAGGGTGTTTTATTTATCAGACATTTGCTTGAAAATTTCACCTAGGTGGCCAACGATCAGTTTTTAAGGCTTTACTAGGGGAGTACCGCTTCAAAACATGTAAAGACTTCGTTGCCGAGCAGCTAATATCCTAAGCCAACAATCCCAATCATTTTAAGGGAAATACATTTTTTGACCAATTTTTGCACTTTTTATAAGGGGCTATACCAGGTTTTTTTGAAATTCAGATTTAGGTCAAAAATTCAATTTTTGCGGGTTTTTATGTCGTAGTTTAGCCAAATCAAGACTTACAACCAAGATACCGACAGTTTTGAACAGCTAACATCCTAGGCTAACAGATTCAATTACTTTCAGGGAAATTTATTTTTTGGCCAATTTTTACATTTTTTATAAGGGGTATAAGGGGTCTATTTTTGCGAAAATCCGTCAAAAATTAAAGTTTCCGGGTTTGAATGCCAATCGATTGGGAATTTAATAATGAGCTCAACGAGGTATGGCATTCCCAATTCCGACCCTGTTTCGCAAAATGATGGCAAAAAAACCTAGTTTGTTTGGGTGAAAAAATAGGTAGAAGGATTTTAGACAAAAACACCTTATTTTTTTGCAGTTTTTCAGTCGTAACTTGGTCAAAACGAGGCGCACAGCCGAAAGACCGACTGTGTTGAGCAGCTTACAACCTAGGCTACCGATGTCCATCACATTCCGGAAAATTTATTTTTTGACTAAATTTCACATTTTTTATAAGGGGTAACATCGTCTATTTTTGCGAAAATCCGTCAAAAATTAGTCAAAAATACCTTGCTTCAAAGCCAGGTTTCTTGAAAATGCAGCATTGCAGAACTTAGTAATTAATACTTAGTGATAGTAATGCTATATAATTGCATTAAGATATTTGGTACATCGTTGGCTAACAACTAGAAGTACTTAATATAAGACTAAAAGGCTGGACTAGCCACGTTCAGATTGATCTGGAAGCTGGCCCAGCGGTAGTCCCGGCTATCAGGGTCGCGCAGCAGGCACATTAGGGGCGGCTGTTTCTGGTGACCCCTGCAGTTCGGCAGCTCCCCGACGAGCTTCTGCAGACCAGCGGGGGTGACGTATCCCACGGCGCAGACAAGGGCCTCCGTAAAGCTGAAGCCGGCCGAGCTCACATAGCCAAAGACTTGCCGACTACATTGGCGGCGCACGCTGTCGCGCATCTCCGCCGGATGGGTCGGCAGCCATAGCTGGCACATCTGCTGCAGCTGGGCATGAACCAGGTGGGCTGTGTTTGCTGGCCGTATGTGAACACGATGGGTGGCAGTCTCCTGAAGCTTCCGCTTTTCACGCACCCTCCCCGACCGTAATCGCTTCAGCTTGAGCTTGTGACTCTGGCGCAGATCCTTGCGCAGCTGTTCATTCAAATCCGGTTGCAGTGGCTCAACGTAGACCGGGGCCTGGTCATCGCGCTTAATCTGTCGCCAACGCTGCATGTGATCCTCTGCCGTGGGCAGGCAAATCAAGGCGTTGCTTTTTACATAGCCACGGGATACAAGCCGGAGTTGGATCTGCACGAGTGCCTCCTCGGGCAGTGGCTCCGGTAGCGGTCTACGTTGTCGAATGCTCTCGGCAATCTCCTCCAGCTGCTGGCGATGGCGCAGCACATAGAATGATGATCCGCTGGCAGAACTGGAAGGTGGACTCCAGTCGCGCACTAAGTACTTCCAGGGAGCACTGAACGGACTGACCACCGCCAGTCTTCGGTAGTTGGTGCGCTTATTGGGCGGCATCCGGAAGTAGCTGACACGGTGCTCATCCGCTGCAGACGCAGCTTGCTGGAGTCCTAGAGAGATCAAAAAGGAAGTGATGAGAAATATGCGGAGCATATTGTAATAGCCACTAACCTGGTATTGTATCCGGCAGATGCATCTCGGCACCCGCCTCCCTAGCCACCGAATCCAGTTCCCTCAACCCGCCCGGCCTTGCGCCCCACATGGTGAGCGTCAACCAAAGGGCCATGCCGTATCCAGCCGGCGCAATCACATCCCAGCCGCAACCGTAGGCCAGTCTTTTGTATCTGGGGTCTTGGGAGCCTGGTCTTTGAACGAGAATCAGAGGAACCGCCTGCATTTTCTGTTCGAAGGCACAGGGAGCTCCAGGCACCACGGCATGCTGTTGACGCAGCTGATCGTACGTGTGCGTGGACATGATGTTCTGGGCCAGCCGTTCCCTCGCCTCCTTGCTCCACAATGGACTTTCCGGCAGACTCTTTGGCTGGTCCACGAGAAGATCGCCGGCGCAGAGCGTCTGCACCGCTTTCCCCTCTGCTTTCGTGCGCTTTTTCGGTCGCTGTAGGCGCGGATCCACCACCTGGTGGCCCATCACCAGGTTGGAAAGCAGTTCTGCGGGTGAACTCAGCTGCAAGGCTGACTGGCAGTAGTTGGCTTGGTCCTGGAGCTCCCCCTGTTGATGCGGACGCAAGCTAGCAAGCAAAACGCGTTGCGCTCTGGGGCCTGTCAAGCGGAAACGATTGAACTCCCGCTGCAACGTTTCCAATCGGAGGGTGTTCTCGGAGTTGGAGTAACTGGGCTGTAGTTCAAAGGCTTTTGTTTGTGTCCAAAAGCGAAGGTTCTTGCCTTGGCTCTTCTCGCTGAGATTCTCTTGCTTTTCCTTGGACAACTCCTCTGACTCAACCTCCATCTTTTGCTCTTCTACTTCCTCCTTTAAGGGCAACACTTGTTGTTTTGTGGACTTAAGCTGGAACACGCCGATCAGTTCCTTCAGAGTGGCCTGGGCGCCACTGGGATGCAACCACAGCCAGAGCGTGTGATCCTCCTGGTCCTCCTCTGTTCCCCGTGGCCGCCACATGAAGCTGGCCCGCTGCAGACCTCCATGCGGATAGCGGCCGTCCCTGAACAACTCCACGCTGCCCTCTCGTCGTCCACTTAAAAACGTTCTGGCCGTGATTCCCACCCCGCACTGCGGACTGGTTAGCCGGTCGAATCCCTTTCGCAGGAGGTCCAAGGGCCCTCGCAGCTCCACGCAGCAGTAAAACGAGATGTCCTGCAGCAGACAGTGCTCCGAGCTGGCGCGATAGCAGGCGCGGTAGGTCTTGTCGCAGCTGGCATAGGCCAGCCGGTGGCCCCAGCGGTCAACCATGTGGAATCGCTTCGCGTGCCAGATGTGCGTCTCCAGCCAGACGTGGCGCCTCTGCCGGCGCACGTACTCCCGCATCAGGTTCTTGGGGCGCCGGCGGTACTTCCTCGAGGGGCGTTTGCTATTCACGGGCTGGTTGCCGCCCTTGCCCATCTGGGACTTGTGTGCCTGGCGGTACTTGCGCGGCAGGCGCTTCGGGTGGTGCGACATCGCCCGGCGGCGCATGTGCTTGGGCAGCGTCTGGAAGATCAGCTTGCTGCTCCGCTGCGTCGTCTCCTGGCAGTCGGCCACCAGGTTCCGGATCTCCTGCAGCGCCCCGGACGCGTAGTGGTACGTGGTCACGTGCGATGGCAGGGTCACGCGACCGCCCACGGCTGCGTCGTACTCCAGCTTCTGGGTGCTCATCTGGGATCGGCCAAACAGATCTAAAGTCAAATTAAGGCCCGTCCCGGGGCAAAACAAACCGAGCGGCACGTGTTTATTTTGTATTTTGGTGTTCTCCAGCACTGTCGATCCCAGTCCTGTAAACAATCTGGCAAGGTGTGTCAGGAGGGTGTCTCCGCTATGCTAGCAAGGACACCATCCTGACATTTTAGCATGACCTTTCTACGAATTTCTTTTGGTATATTTGAGCGCATAGAAATGGTATAAAAAGTATATTTCCCACAGTCGGACGGTATTGCTGCACGGTCTTACTGTTGGCTTGGTCATTTATTACAATATTGAATTTCCCGTGTTTTTGTGTTGTTTTCCCCCAGCTAGCTAAAAACAAATTGAAATGGTGAGTGCAGGGTGGACTGTTTACTGCGGCGCTGTTTACTGTTTACTGTTTACTATTTACTGTTTACCATCGTGTCGGATGGAAGGCCGCCCTGGAAGCCTTGGAAACGGTACTCAAGTGTCCCTTGTTTTCTTTTCTCGTTGCAGGCAGCTTACACCGAGGATCAGTTGGCTGGTGAGTGTTCCCAAAGGTTTCCAAAGGTCAAGAACCAAAAGTCGGCCACCAAACAGCGTCGAAATATGTGTGCGCTGGCACATCGCGCCCTCTCCCTCCCACTCGGCACTGGAATGCGGGAGTGGGAGAGCGACGGCACGAAGGTGTGTGTAAGTGCTACACAGCTTTATAGGCGGCGAAAACATGAATCATTGATAAAGCCAATGCGCTGGAAAGCAGCCATACGAATACGATCGTGAATCACCCAAAAAGGCCGAGAAACAGCAGTGCCCCGGGGAAATCCGAGGGCCGAAGTGGGGTCACCCTGTGGCCCAATGAGGAGGCATCCTTGGACTCCACGTCTGTCGCTCTGAGGATATCCTTATCTCTACGATATCCAAGCTATGAGGCGTACATTTAGTTCTGTAATGGGTCTTTAACGCTACCGTCCCCCATAACAATACTCCAATTAAGAGGAAATCATGTGTGTGTAAGGAACAATGTTATGATCTTCCACCCGGTGGTACAATGTTAGTTGTAGGATAGTTGTATGAAACCGTTGCAAACGTGTACATACCAATTTAATTGTAGTCATCTGAAAAACAATGCTGGTCATTATGCGCAAAACATTATTCAAAAAGAAAGGCCCCTCTCCCCTGAATCATATCTCAAGGTTAAGCCCCACTACAAAACCCTCTGCCAGGGCATCAAAGAAAACCACTGTTGAATGGCGAAAGGAAGTGAGCGATAAGATAAAGATATAGGAGCTACCCAGTGGGATAATCACCCGGTTTTCTGACCCACCGGCAGCTCGTTTCAAATAAAACTGCAATTGCAGTGGCAAAAACCAAACGATAAGACAGCCATCTGACAAAAATCAGCTTCCATTTACGGAAAAGCGCCTTCTCTGAGTTGAAATGCAACGCGATTCCGAGTCTGATTTGGATTCCGATTCCATAGCGAACCAAATCGAATTTTTACGCAATTCCCTGTGTTAGCCTAATCAAAGTCAATGGTCTCCGATAATTCAGCAATGCTGACTCTGACGTCAGCGTTCGACCGCATTCGACCGTATGTACTATAACCATATACCATATGTATTTTCCAATTCTAACTTACCTTGTCGGCAATGCCTGGCAATCTTTAGCTTTAGCATTCAGCGGTGTCGAATCGCCAGTCGCCGTCGTTTTGTCATCGCCTTAAATGGACAAAAATGTGCTGGATTCGTTTGTTTTTTGCCATTTACGGATGTCGTATGCGCATGATAACCAAGCATAAAGCTGAGCATCCGTGCAGGTCATCGAATTCTGAACACTCTAGTTTATACTGAATGTATCATAATTTATTTATCCATTCTAATTGTTTTCGTACCGTTTTGAAAGCACACAGTTTTTCACTAAAAACCTCAGAATCCAGAAGGTTGTTTGGTGCAATCCATTAAATATTTAATCCGAGTTACACTTTCAAACATCTGCCATCCATTTTTTGTATATTTAACTTATTCCACAAAACTTCTCGAGCTGAAGAACTTACACCTTCACTTGCTTAAATCCAACTGCAACCGCTGTCCCTGGAAAAGCCTACGATTCCTCGTTCCACACTTGCCCCGAAACAAAACCTTTCAAAACAAGCCATTTCCTGGGTTCCCGGGTTGTTTATTTCAATTGTAAACAGTTTACTCTAAGGCCCGACTTCAAGAGAGTTGCAGCCACTTCCCAGTATAGAAGTTCTACCGCGAAGTCAGGGTATCGCATCGCGAGGGAGGGCGGGGTGGCAGGGGATCGGATTCGATCCAATGGCCAGCCAAATCCGGGCAGACGGAGTTTCAGGCAGTCAGTAGCTGACAAAACGGTCATCGGAGTGGTTCAATATGTATTACTACACTGCACACGTGAAGCAAACCTTTACCACCCTGGAAGGTGATCTATTCATCTATATACTGGGTTCTTGAGGGATCACTTGTCATATATCACTGTGTATGAATAGCCGCAGAATTGAAAATCTGCAGTAGTGGCCAATGGTCCGATTACACCGAGTGATAAACCAATGAGTGTTAATAAGAGAACTATTTCGAAATAATATTCGACTATTTTTTTGAGTTCAAAGTTATGTAGTGAAATACAGTGTCATAGTTACTATCCATATATGAACAAAACCCCTAAGGGGTAAACAATTGTGGATTTTCTAAGAACACATTTAAAAATATTAACTGTCTAGGAGAAGTGAAAGGAGTTTCGTTGATTTTGTATGACAATTCTCTAACAAACAGCCACATTTTTCCGCAGAATTTCAGGAGGCTTTCAACCTGTTCGACAACCGCGGCGATGGCAAGATCCAGCTGAGCCAGGTGGGCGAGTGCCTGAGGGCCCTGGGCCAGAACCCCACGGAGTCGGACGTGAAGAAGTGCACCCACCAGCTGAAGCCCGACGAGCGCATCTCGTTCGAGGTGTTCCTGCCTATTTACCAGGCGATCTCGAAGGCCCGTTCTGGCGATACGGCCGATGACTTTATCGAGGGACTGCGTCACTTTGACAAGGACGCCAGCGGCTACATCTCCTCCGCCGAGCTGCGCCACCTGCTGACCACGCTGGGCGAGAAGCTGACTGACGAGGAGGTGGAGCAGCTGCTGGCCAACATGGAGGACCAGCAGGGCAACATCAACTACGAGGAGTTTGTTCGCATGGTCATGAGCGGCTAGGCCGGCCGGGTCCTTCCGATTCCAACTGTCCAGGACCACGACAATAGAAGCAACACACACTATCCAACACAACAGCAACACTAAAACACCTGCCAAGCTAGCTGATCCGTTCATTCCGCCAGAAGTTCCAACTCCGTGATTCCAACTTAGCCATTCTTCTCCCGGGTGAAGAACAAACTCTGTTTTGCAAACCAAGGACAACGACCAAGGATATCGAGATATATATACATACAGGGGAAAGTCCTTAATAAGCAGCTGAAAACTGAAGCAAACTGAAAACATAGAGATTGGAGCTATTCCCTCTTCCAAAACTAACCATCGATGTAGACATAGATTCATTATTAACCATAACTAATCATTGCGTCTGTGAATGTGCGTATTATTCTAAAAAGAAATTAGAAGGTTAATCAGCAATTATCACCTAGTGCAGGCGTTCTTTTGTACCAATCACACTCGATACATATATTATATTTCAGTGGAAATCAGCGAGAGTATCACGAAAAAGTATTTCTAAATTAAATTTGATATGCGTCGGTGGCGTGTGTCCGAATTTAAATGCGCATTTTGAAGTTTTACATGTTTATTTTTTTTAAATAATTTAATATTTGTATTTAATAAATAATAAAAAGAGAAGCAATGAATGTGTAGGTCTTTTTACAAAAGAAACGTACTTAAATCTATTAAACCAATTGAACCTAAGTTGTTGTTTTGATATGTAGTGGAAAAGGGAAGATGATCAATTGCCTAGATGATCAAAATTACTGCGGACTGTGAGAAGTATACTTTTGTTTAATTTTTGTTGGGTATACTTCGGACTTTATTTGCTCAGAACTCATGCACAATGTTTCTGAGTGTATGCATATGTGCATGTGTATATATTTCGGTATTAGCATCCATGGACATTATAATTTCGTCTGAAATAAATTGTACGAATTGGTTGAGTATCAAAAAATAAATTTAAATTTGTAGTATTTTTATTTTGGTATTTTGTTAAAGCTTAATACCGCACTGCATTTGACGGCCTGGCAACCTTGCTCGTCTGCCAAGCAAAAAATTAAGAATCATTAAGTTAACTTAAATTAATTTATCAAATTACTGCCGCCTACTGAGTGACTTGATTTATTGGTCTGCTAGTCCCAAGGAGGATGCCCCGGAACACGGAGGCGGGCGCCGGAAGTGCGGGAACTCTCGGTTCCGGCGGTGTAGGTGGTGCTCCCGAGCCCAGTTCTCCGGTTCAGAAGGTTTGGAAGCCAGAATGTGAGTGGAGGAGCTGCACTTATGACCCCCACGTCCACTACATCGATTCCCCACCTCCCCTACAGTGTACAAACTCCAGTTGGAGGCACCGGCTCCGTGTCCGCTGCGCTGCCAGCGTACCTTGCCTCTGCCGCCGGCGAAGAGTACGGCGGAGGCCGTGGAGGCCAACAACTTGGCTGGACGGCTGTACGGCTCCGAGTACCACGGACTCATGGGGCACTTGGAGGCGGAGCAGCTGCTGGCCAACGCCCGCGACGGCAGCTACTTCGTCCGCCGGAGCCCCCAGTCCGACGGCTACTACACGCTGAGTCTCCGCTTCAACAAGCGCCCCAAGCACTACAAGCTGCTCCACAAGCCCGGCGTAGGCCACTACCTGCGCGGCCAGGACAAGCGCTTTGATACGGTTCACGACATGGTCGCCGACGGGCTGATCAACTTCCACATGCAGCTCCACGCCAGCCCCATCATCCAGCAGATAAACCAGCAAACCAAGAACTGCTACCAGCAGAGCCCCTACATGACGTTAAACGGACGGAAGCTGAGGGCCCTCTCCAATGAGCTGGGCAAGGCCTCGGCAGCCAAGGAGTCCCCGCCAGTCGAGGAAAAGGAGCAAAAGCAAGTGGAGCCGCCACCTGCCGCGGATCCGATGCCGCTGGTGTACGAGAAACCGCATCATTTTAAGGTGGGCTCAGCGTAAATCCATAATCTACAATGACGCACCTGAACCAAGTGTTGTCTCCCTGCAGGTACACACCTTCAAGGGCCTCAACTGGTGCGAGTTCTGTGCCAACTTCCTGTGGGGATTCACCGCCCAGGGCGTCAAGTGCGAAGCCTGCGGCTTTGTGGCGCACAGCAAGTGCTCCGAGCTGGTGCCGCCCAAGTGTGTGCCGGACCTAAAGCGCATACGTGGCGTATTCGGCACTGACTTGACCACCATGGTGCAGCTGGAGCCGCACCACCAGATACCCTTCGTGGTGCGGCGCTGCGTGGAAGAGGTGGAGGCCAGGGGCATGCTGCAGGAGGGGATATACCGGGTGTCCGGGTTCGCCGATGAGATCGAGGCCCTTAAGCTGGCCTTGGATCGGGAGGGCGAGACGACGGACATGTCGGAGACGGCCTACGGAAATGTGAATGTGATTGCCGGGACCCTGAAGCTTTACCTACGCCTGCTCCCAGTGCCGCTCATCACGTTCCAGGCCTACCCCAGCTTCATGGCAGCAGGACGTGAGCTTTACCTACCCCTAAACATGGGTTTGCCGGACCTAATCATGCTATTTGTTTCCCAGGCACCGGCAAGCAGACGGAGCAACGGCAGCTCATGGCGGAGGCAGTGCGTCGCCTGCCGCCCGCCCACCACAGCTGCCTGCAGTATATGCTGGAGCACCTGAAGCGGTAAGTTGGTGTCTGTGTAGCCACTAAGTTCCGAAGATCTTTGACAAGCCGCTCTTACCACAGCGTGGCCTCCCATTACGCCGTGAACAAGATGAACGAGCACAATTTGGCCACCGTGTTTGCGCCCACACTGATTGCCACCCCCCAGCACATGACAAACCTTACGGAGGAGATTTTCATGCTCTCCTCGCTCATCACCCACTGCAAGACTATATTTGCGGCGTCCTAAACAGCCTTAAACCGAGCCCAATGCCTCCCAACGCCAAAACCCTAGGCTGTAGTCCGAGGGGCGCAGCCGCACGGATTGCCCCTCTTTTTCAAACGGATCCCAGAGTGTGCCCTCTGCCAAGCACGCATCGGTACTCGTGACTCGAGAATTCCACCAAAAATTTAGCCTAAGATCAAATATCCGCATCGGTCACTTCGAATCGGTGGTTTTATCTCTTTTAGCAGCCCAAAAACACAAGGAAAAAACAAATATCCAGTAGAATACATTGAATGTTGTAGGAGTACGAATTTAACGACTTTTCGAAATATTTTTAGGTGAAGTATTTTTTGTCACAATAAAGATATGTATTTATTTTATTTTTACAATGTAATTGTTAAGCTTTTGAACTAAACCCAGTTTCAGGCTGAACTGAACCAGCTGAACTGCTGCATTGTTAAAAATTCAACAGGATCACGGTTTCTGTTTAATGAAAGAACTCTGGTTTGCAGTAATCCCATCGAGGGTTTCTGAACATGGCTTCAAAAATGCAGCAGTTCAACAGTTTAGGGAATACCCTAAGGGTTGTGTAGTCCCTTGAAGGCTTTTACCTTCTATAATGAAAATCTAATTTTATGAAAGCATTCGGTCTAGTATTCAACCGAACAAAAAGTTGTCCAAAACCAAAAACTTTATACATATATCATTTTCAGCACTCCAACTTGGTAGGCGAGTCCTTTGCTGTAGAGGTGCCACGACTGTTTTAGTCACTTTGAGAAGGGATTTCGTTGAGACTAGTCGACTTCATCTTTTTGCTTTCAAATATTATTTTCGTGTGTGTTAAAAAAAAACTACAAAAAAAAAAAAAACGACGATGAAGGGCGAAAAAGTTTTTGACGATGAACGTGAGCGTGGAAAGCCGGGCTTGTCGAAGAGTTCCATGCGATCGCAGCGCAACGATGCGGATCAAATCGACAAGAAGCTGAGGGAAATCAAAGACCAAAAGGCTCACTTCAACGAAATGACGGGTAGCCTGGAAAGTCTCGTAACGCCAGTTAATTCAAAAACTTTGACAAAAAGTGAAAAGTGAGTTTGGGAACTTTTTTCATATTAAAAATTTTCACACTGTTCTAACAATATGTATCATTCAATCCTATACATACTTAAATATCAATAAATCTCTTAAGCCTCTGTTTAGCTAGCATTTAGGTAGCATAGTACAGAGGTAAATTTAAAGTGTTTCGAAAATTATAAAAAAAAATGCGTTTGACCTTGTTCGTTTTTTATCCATATAGTAATACATATCTTCTTTAATATGTAGGAAGCAAGACAGCCCTGATAAACAGGCCCTCACCCTAGACGATCTGCCATCTGGTTCTGCGGCAAGTATCAGCCAATCGGTCGGCCAATCAGCGGTGGCACAGCCGGAGAAGGAGGTGACAACTGAGGAAATAAGCATCGATCCGGTTGCGAATATGTTCGTAATGCAACCGGATGGCACTCATGAGTGCTATGCCGGGGAATCGCCGATTACCCCGAACGAGCAGGTGCCTGGCATGCGAGAGGTCCGTATCAACGATGGGGAACTCATCATCTTGACCGGCGGGAACGGCGAGATCGTGTACCATCCGGAGGATACCGTTGCTATAGACATTAACGATTCACGTGTTTTCGTCGTTGACGCACAGGAAAGTGGCGTTTCCTTTGTTCAGGCAACTGAGAGTCAGGAGGAATTGGACATCGATAGTATTATAGAGTTTTTGCCGGAGGAACAAGACACTACAACCATGGAGATCGATGGAGGAGTCCAGTCGGCAAGTTGTGCGGATGTTGCAGATACGGCTCAATTGCCAAGTTGTGCAGCAATTCAAGAAGATCCAGACCAAGTTATTCCGGTGGAGTGTGATGAAACCACTCAGCCCCCAGAAGTTCGTAGTGAAGTGGTTGAGTATGGAGAGGACGGTCCCAGTCACTTGGATAAGTCAACGAAGCCTGGGGAAAACTAATGTGATGTCTAGAAATTTTTTCAATTTCTTAAACTATAAAGCCACCAAATAAACGACATTGTACAAAATAAGGTTCAGAATGATAAGAATCGACACAGTCGGTCCTTAAGCGGTGTTCCTCGGAACTCGAGAACCAGTCGGTCACAAAGCAGAGGAGTAGGAGTTCTCATAGCTAAGAAACACAAATTAGAGTGGGATGCCTTCCATCTCTAGAGAAGTAATGTATATTTTTGTATCTCACATTCAGAAAACACAAATCAGAGTGAGACGGAAGTAGTCTAGCTATGTGGGAGTAAAGGAGATACAAACACTTACATTACTCCTCTAGTTTTACTTTTACTCTTTGAACCTCCTTGAACCTGGAATCATTAATTTTCGGCCAATTTTCGCAAAAAATCGTATTAAAATAATGTGAAAATGGGTCAAAAAATATGATAGGGATGGTTAGGCTAGGTTGCTAGGGAATGCGATAAGATTATCAGCTGTGCGCCTCGTTTTGACCAAGTTACGATCGAAAACTCGCAAAAAAGGAATGACAAAACTCGTTGAGCTCGCAATTAAATTCCTAATCGTTTGGACTCTTTTAATTTTGGCCAATTTTGGCAACAAAAATGATAGTTCGGGATCCGCTTATATTTTTAAGGCGAAGCATTCTTTGACTTCAATGCTATCCGCCTGGATAAAAAATCTATTCCCATTTGGCACTCTGAACAAAATTTTTTTCTGTTTCCAGTGCTGGACAAAATGAATATGAAAGGGAAGCGGGAGCCTCAGTCGCACAATCTACTGCAATCCACTCGCGGACCCGGATTCTTCCACAAGCAATCGGAGCTGATGATAATGCTGCCAGAAGTTCCACAGCTGCGAAACATATTTGACCTGTTCGTAGTTAATGGCAATGGAACAGGAGCTGAAAGTGGAGCAGGAGCAGAAACGGAAGCAGGAGCAGAGGGTATGTGCCACCAATAGTTATAGTTTGTATGGACCAAGGTTTAGGGTCTGCGCAATGAGTTAATGTTTATCACTCACGCGCACCGTTGCCTTTACTTTAGAATTTAAGGTGGCGTAGGTTTGAACTAAGCAACAACATTTTGGAGAACCAATAGTGCAACGCCTAGATCCTAAAATACATGCTTTTAGTTTTCTCATACAATTATTGCACAAAAAACCTCTCTATCAAGCTATTTTAAAGCCACTTTAAACTATAAAAAACTGCTGCTACTGCAATGTGTATATAATAATCAGGACATTTTTCATTATTTTTCACGAAGGCTTGGATCCTGCGGCCAGCATAGAACTGTCTGATGTGGCGGACTGCCTCCGCACCATGGGCCTGAGTCCAAGTGACCACTGGCTGGCCACGCGCCTGGCGGAGCACCTTCGTCGGCGAGAGGCAATGGGACCCGTGGGAGCGGCGTTCTCCCAACGAGCGTCCTTCGAGCTGGTGCTCACACTCTATTGCCAGATGGCCGAGGAGGAGGAAGGCCCCTCAGCCGAGGACGCGCTGCAGGTCCTGCGCAGCCGCGATCCGAGGGGCACTGGAGTGCTGCCCTACTCCGAGCTGCGCCACATGCTGACCACCATGGGCGACCGGCTGGACGAGGCGGAGGTCTTCAGCCTGCTGCACTGCGCCTCGGACATTGCTGGCAATGTGCACTACGAGCACCTGGTGCACCGGGTGTTCGCCAAGGACGAGCAGGCGGAGGAGCGGCTCCTGCAGGCCCGGCTCTACTTGCAGGCGGTGGGGCGCAATGCCATCGACATGGACATGGCCAAGAGGGATGAGTTCATCGACGCCCTCCGCCGCTCGGATCCCACGCGCTCCGGATTCATTGAGCCGAAGCGCCTGCTGGAGCTGCTGAATCGGAACGATGAGCGGTTCACCGGCGAGGAGCTGCAGCTCCTTACCCAGGGAATGGAGGACACCAAGTGCGAGCGGGGCATAAACTACCGCCGCTTTCTGCAGTTCATCATGAATGAGTAGATCGTTTTGGGAGCGCAACGGATTCGGTCAAACAGGTATGCAATTTTGAGCGTTATCCTACAAAATTTGAAAATTTCATCCTTAGAAACTGTGATAGCACTGGCTAATGTATAATATAGAATCTATTTATAGAACTCCCTCTATGTGTCAAGAAAACTTAACAATACCTTAAATTTTTAAAGTAAAATTAAATGCCTGTAAGATACATTTCAAAATAACTACAATACACCTGGAATTTACAGGGATATTTGACATATGTTTATAACATTACATTTGACAATGTTATCTTTTACACGACACTTCTTGCGTTACATTAAGTAACATACATTTCGAATTATCTACCTAACATCACCCAATTTACATTTACACATATTTCCTTTTACACGAAACATTATACATTACATTATGTAATTAGAAATTCAACTATGTGTATATATTTCATGTAACTAAATTGTAAATTGACAGCATTTCGAATGGGGAAACATATTACATGTTGTTTACCCCTTTTTTACAGATCTGTTATTACATCCACCAAGATTTTTCAATAATTGACTTTTTTAATACTCCCAAAAATGAAATTAAAAAGCAGTCATGGAAAGAATGTACTTATATAAAGGTTTTCCATAATGAATTATCCAATGAATTTTTTAAATAAGCCCAGTCTCTTAGTCGAAATTAAAGCATACGACCATTTTGCTTCACAAAATATTTATCTTGAACCCTCAGAAAATAACACAAAGCCAGTTATATTTATATATCATCCATTTTATTTCATCTAACTTTCATATATAAGTATGTGTATTGTATGTGGATTTGTTTTGTTTTTTAATTAATTACACAATTTGCTGTTTCTTATGTATTTTCGTTTTTGTTTCAAAAAATTTGAGTTATGAAGGAAAAAAGTAGAGAATATTAGGGCCAGAGGCAGTGGACTGTTTTACGTTTCAGGTTGTAGCACGTGTACATATACGTTGATGGATTGATTGAATTTTGACTTGGTATGTACATTTTATACAGGAGGAAAGTTCAGTTAAAAAAAATCACTAAATGTAATAGGCAAAAAAAAAGTCTTAAACCATAAAAAGCCTTGTTTAGAATTGACAACTAAATTAAATCACATTTAGCATATTTTAAAAATTTTGCAAATCGTTGCAGCTCTTTTTACGCGCTAATGTCTTGTGTTTTTCTTTCATATTTGTAATAATTTAATATTTACACTAAAAAATGAGAGATTATATGTTATTATATATAGATTAATTACGTGTGCAGCTTAGGTGTATGAAAAAAAATTGTTGTTGGCTTTAAGTTTAGGTTTTTGTTTTTCGTTTGTTATGAATGTAATGCCTTTAATTTAAGGTTTTTAGCCTGGGCTGTGTGTTTTGCCTGAAGACCAAAAATTGTTTTGACGTTTGTCTTGAAAACATTTTGAGTACAGCACACAACCCAGACCAAAAAGCTCGTCTATGCTTAGAAAACGTTCATTGCATTTAGCCGGATGTGTTTCGAATCCTGTATGTTTACCGTTGTCCTTAGAACAACACGTCGATGTACATGTTTCATCTTGGTCCGTGGTGGGCCTGCTCCTGCTTGACTTTCAGCAGGAGCTGCTCCTGCAGACCCACCTCCTCGTCGTGGTCGTCGCAGATGTCTATCTCGGGGTCCGCGTCCACATCCCCTTCGTTGTCGTTGTCCACGGGCTCCACGTCCTCCTCCAGCTCGCAGTCCTTGTCCAGCTCCATGTCCTCGATGTCGTCCTGCTCCTCCTCCGCCTCGGACTCGGCGATGGTCACGGCGGAGGACGCGGAGGCCACGGCCACCGCTGCGTTCCGCGCGTTTGCTGCTGCAGCAACGGCTGCTGCGGCTGCTGCTGCAGCCACTGCGGCCTCGGCGTAGCCGGCTGCATTGTGGTGGTGCATGTGGTGCACCTGGTGGTGGTGGTGCTGCTGCTGCTGTGTCTGCTGCTGCTGCTGTTGCTGCTGCTGCAGTTGCTGCAGGTGGTGCAGGTGCTGCTGCTGGTTGTAGGGGTGGTGGGCCGGCGGCCCAGCCGATCCTGTCCCGGCCACCTGCTGCTGCTGCTTCAGCGAGGGCTCTCCGCCGTGCAAGTGGTGCTGCTGGTGGTGCAACAACATGTGGGCGTGCGCCTGGGCCTGGGCGTGAACGTGGGCGTGGTGGTGCCCCTTGTGGTGGTGGTGGTGCCCCTTGCCCCCGGCGGAACCCGCCGCTGGTGGGGGTGCGTCGAAGAGCAGCCGTGAGATCGAGAAGCTTGAGATCGGGGAGTTGTGGGTGCTTCCGGCGGAGTAGCTGGTGTTCGTGTCGTCCGAGGTCGGGGTCTCGCGGTCGCTCTCGTCGCTCTTTAGCAGCTCGGCGGCCTCCAGGGACTTCTTGTGCATGCCCAGCAGCCAGGGAGCCACCGACTCGTCCTCCTTGGCCGACTTTATAATTGTCTCCGGCAGGGGCAGCGAGTGCCGCACCATCGCCCCGTAGAGACCGTACTCCGCCATTTTGGTGCTGTGGCCCCAGCACTTCTCGGTTTTACGCCACTTGGCCCGGCGGTTCTGGTACCACACCTGCAAAAAAGCAAAGAACCCAAATTATTGATCTGTGTGGGGCTACTCAGGTGTCTTATTATCACTATTTTGGCCCTGCAACGTAATATGCAATTAAAAAGTATAACTGGGTCAGAGGGCGCTGGGTGTGGGACAAGAGGGGGCTTTAATGAACACCAAAATTGCTGAAATTTCTAAGGGAATTGCACTTCAAAATAACTTAGCAGTTTCATGGTTAAATTTAAACCTAGGCATCTTTTGAGCATTATGTATGTATATGTTTGGTATTGGCTTGATTTATAGAACGGACTACTTTGTTAAAAAATGTGTTAATAGAGAGTTTAAAAGCAAGCATCACCATCTTTCCACTTCGTAACGCTTTACCCAAGCTTTTCTTGTGTACGTGACCATTTACAAGAATATCAATGTCCGGTTTCTCATCTCACTCACACTCTTCTTAAAGTTTGGCTGGGTGATCTTAGTTCAGTATGTCAAGATATGTATGTCCATCCCCTTCACACTCTTCTAAGCTTTACCTAAGCTAGGCGTTGTTAGTTCCTACATACAAGTGTATCAATGAAACACTTTTTGCTCTCCCTCTCAGACAGTCCCCCAAGTCTCCGCCCTTAAGCTTTGGTTATGCTAATCAGTTCCTCTGGAGCTCGTAAGCTCAAGTTGGGCCAGTTCCCATTTGCAAGTGATCCAATAAAGACCCCACGCTTGTCGTGCAAAACCCCGACCAATTTCGCTGTGTGCCCTTTCCTACGATCTACATATATTTTCCTCGATCAAGACACCTCCAGATCAACAGGAAGGTAAGTGCAGCCTTGTTTTTATAACTAAACCCACCGCTTATGTCTGATAAAAATACAGTTGTAGTTATATGTTTTATCATAGAAAGAGGTGAACAAATTGAATTCCTCATCAATTAACTTTCTAAATAACTCGCTGCACTTCGCTGTGCAAGTGCTAATTAATTAAGAAATTATATATATAGAGTTTATATAGAGAATTTGAAAGCACCCCTGCTGTCCCCATCACCATCTCTCCACTTTGAACCGGTTTACTCAAGCTTTTCTTGTGTAAGTGACCATTTACAAGAATATCAATGTCCGGTTTCTCGTCTCCCTCACACTCTTCCTAAAGTTTGGCTGGGTGATCTTAGTTCCCATATACAACTGAATCAATGAACAGTATGTCAAGATATGTATGTGTGTCTATCCCCTTCACACTCTCCCAAGCTTTACCTAAGCTAGGCGTTGTTAGTTCCTATATACAACTTTATCAATGAAACACTTTTCGCTCTCCCTCTTAGACAGTTCACCAAGTCGTCGCCCTTAAGCTTTGGTTATGCTAATCAGTTCCTATATACAATTGCATTACACCGTTTTGCCAAGACTAGGCGTATGTTAGTGCCCATTTACAAGGTTATCAATAAAAGGTTTCTCAGATGTCTCTATCTCATTCACACTCTCCTTTCTATATGCAATTGTATCATAAACGGTTTCTCCAGAAAAGTCCATATCACGCACACCGCGGTACCCCTCCGACAGTCTCGAGGTCTCCACTCCGCTCTGGAGGTCGTAAGCTCTAGTTGGGCCAGTTCCTATTTGCAAGTGATCCAGTGAAGACCCCCTAATGTCTTGCAAATTCCCCACCAATTTCGCTGTGTGCCCTTTCCAACGATCTACATATATTTTCCTCGATCAAGACACCTCCAGATCGACAGGAAGGTAAGTGCAGCCTTGTTTTTATAACTAAACCCACCGCTTATGTCTGATATAATCAGTTATAGTTATATGTTTTATCATAGAAAGAGGTCAACAAATTGAATTCCTCATCAATTGACTTTCTAAATAACTCGCTGCACATCGCTGTGCAAGTGCAAATTAATTAAGAAATTATTTGCGCCAGCGACAATATTTTTCAGGGATTATCATCGAGTTCTGTGATTGTTTAGGGCCGCACAAAGGCGACGGAAAATCAGGACCTCGGGGTGGGGATTCGCCGGCACAATAGCGACCAAAAACTAATTAATTTAACAGGGGACTTCCCCTTTCGGCCGCCCTTCGACAACAACACTTGTCGCGCATCCCCCGGCTGCTCGAGTACTTATTAGTAACAACATTAGGAACAATATGAAACATTAACAAGAAATGCTGCCGGCCGACAACATTAAACGGTCAATTTTCCATTTTCGCAGACAAGTTGCGGCCGTTCTCCCCTTTTCCCCGGGGACAACTTAATCTTCTGTTGTAAAAGTTCAAGTTTTCCCAGGGTTGCTGACGTAACGACATGTGCCGCAATTCTCCAAGGACCGAATCGCTTTAAATTCCCCGCCACGCGGCCTCGTCCTGTTCTTATTCCCTTCTGAAATTCTTGTTTTTTATTTCAATTCGGTCGGTGTGATGTCAACATTTGCATTTACAGTTGTTTGCCTTGTTTATTGTTGCACTTGAGCAGCATCACGAAAAAAGCAAAGCGAAAACATGGCAAATTAAATCTGCTTGAGTTGACAACACTTAACACCCCCTCGAACCCAAATCCGCAGCCAGAAATATATGTATCTATCTATCTATGGTGCCCAGTGCCGGGGGTGCGACGGTCCCGGGCGGACGAACTCAATCGGTGTTGCTAATGCCGTGATAAATGACTTTTTAAAATACGCCTAAAAAGGTCTATTACAAACGCTAACAAAGTTCTAAAACAGCGAGTATTACGGCCTATAAAAATGGCATTTGGGATTTTTTGCATTTTAAATGTAATATTTATAGAAAGAAGTACTTCTAAGGCTGATACTAATGTATAAGGCCTCCAGAACTCTGAACACATCGAACATTTATGGACTTTAAGATAAAAACTATATAATTGTTTGCCAAAATATTTTAATATTATGATGTTTATCGAAAAAAACATTGTTTTCCCAGGAATATTGTTTTTTGTGGACCGAATGCAGAGAGAAAAAGTGAGAAATAAAGGGGGACGCACAAATAGCAATTTGTTAAATGCTTTTGTTGCACAGCCATAACCTCTTTTGTTTAAATGTTAATTACATAATTATGCATAATCATTTTTAATTTCATTTTTTCCCTTTGCTGGTGTATGTGTGCGTTAATATTAACAGCTCATTAAAAGCGCAGGAGAAAAGAAACGCAAAAGTGTGTAATTAATGCAAGGAGCAACCAAATTATGCAAAAAATAAATTCAGATGGTGCAATTTGCAATTGTTAGTGAGCATGTAACGCTACTATGTGCTATTGCAATATAAAAATGCACTTTCATAGTGTAAGCTGTTTTAATTTTATGTGTGCCATTTCATTACTCATAAGATGCACCTGGATACAATTTAATGACCAATACCAGCTTTTTAAGCAAAACTTTTTCTTATTTCATTATTTTCATTTCTAAGACCTATTCAAAATAAAGAGAAAAATATATAGTTCAAAAACTTCCTTTTTTTGATCTATTTGAGACGTTTTTTTTGAATTGGAAGCAAAAGCCCCCAGTCTTGGTTAAACCAATTATTCTTTTGTTTCTTAATTTTAAAAGCTTGAAAGTCTCGATTATTCGGCCAAAGAACACTCAAAGATTTGAAAAAAAGGAAACACTTGCTCATTATTTTTTCTTTGAAGTGCAAGTGCAGTTTCTTTTGTCTTTCGAAAATCGCCAACTGAAAGTGGCAATTTTATCGCATTTTTTTATAGCAAATTGGAAAAATTTGAACATGCGGTGGAGTGCAATTTGATTTTTTCATTTAATGCAATTTGCATTGTTTTAAAACCCGATTGTGTTTTTCATGTTTTCTCAAAGGGTTTGCCCTTTGTTTTAGCCTTTTCTTTTTTCTGTTAATGTGTATGGAAATTACCAACAAAAGGGGGCGATGTAAATGGCCAAAGAGAAGTGCAAAAAAGTTTTAAATATGGCAGACAATGTGTGCACATCCTAGCTCCGTCTTTGTCACACCTTTAAAAGGTTACAATAATTGAAATTAAACATTAATTCGTTAAATATTAATTGTAAAAAATAGCCTTAGCTTGCCAGCTTTTTGCAGAATATATGATATGATACGGAATGACAAGGTGATTATTAAAAAAAGCTTGGGATGGCTTGTAAAAAATTAAATTTGAATTAGTCATAATTGTAGTCATCTTAAAATCGCGAAAATCACTATTGTTTTTACTTTTTTGGTAGATAACCTTTAAAACTAAACCAAAATCCGTAGTAATTTTCATCATCATTAACATAAACATAATGTCCAACTGTCTAAGGTTGATGGGGATTAGCATTTTATTCAGATTGCGACGTTTTTGTCGCCTGGTCGTTGACTTTCGGCGATGGCAACATTTTTGGCAACTTCCAGTCCAGCAGAAAAAGCCAATAAGAGTGAGGGAGACAAGGCGATTCCCGGGAGAGAGAGACAGGGAGAGGCTGAAAAACATGTTTGGCCATGTTTCTTTTACTTGGTTTTAAAGGGGAAATTTATGCAAAAAAGGGGAAGAATTGCAGAAAACACACACATAATGCGCGAAATGCACGCAAAATGAAATGCAATTAAAAACGGCAGGCAAAAAAGCACACAAAAAGAGAGAGAGGAGAGACTTTGAATGGTGGCTCCGATATTTGCCGTTGTTTTGTGCAAATTTGCATGGCTGCCGTTTCTCTTCCTCTTTCCTCCTCCCCCTTTCCACTTCCCTCTTCTCCTTTCGCCCTCCCCTTTCTTAGCCCATTCTTATAGTGCTGCTAATGATTGCCTCTCCTCCTCGCCCTCCCATCCCCTCTCTTTCACCACTCTCTTTTCCAGCTGTGCGCCATATTTGCACTTAATTGAAGTGTATTTGCGTGTGTGAATGTTTTGGTATTATGTTTACTGCAGCTCTTCTTCTTCATTCTGCCCGACTGTCGGCTTTTTTGTTGGTGTTGTTTCTTTTTGCCTTTCGGCCAATTGTGCTTGTTAATTTGATTTTCGCACACAAATGCAAAGAGCAGGATGCACTCACACCCACATACGGTGCAATTGATGTGGCGCCATCTTGCGGACTTTCAAGTGGTTAATGGAATAACGGGCGTTACGGGAAAGTGGGCTTGATTTATTAGGGGGAAGTCCCCAAAAATTAAAGTGCCATTGGAGCTATTAGTCACATGATTACAAAGTTATAAGTTAAAAGAAAATTAATTATTTGTCAGAACCTCTTACCCAATGCTCTATTTTTACATTTTCTATCAAAAATCTGTAATATTTTTTTTAAAAATAAAATTATAAATAAAAAATATTTTTAAGCTTGAATTGAATTGAATTGAATTTTCACATATTCACTTCACCCACAATACATTGGTTTCAAACTCTAATAAAATAATTTCTTTACGTTTACCAAGATCTTAATCTAAAAAAGTTAATAAATAATTTCCACCTTATTTCAACACATGGCTATTTAATCCGTACAATTTTTCCTTTCCCTTGTCCTGAAGATTTTACAACTCCCTTCATTGCAGCTCTAATTTGGACTTATTTACCCCTTGTGTTTGGTTTGGTTTCAGTTTCTATTATCGGAACGGGCGCTTTGAAAAGTATAATTTGCAATTTTGAAGCTCGCACCTCGCGAGCTCTTGTAACGAATTTTTCGTGAATTTTTTGGAGTGTCGGCGAGTGCCAAGTGCCACGTTTTCTTACTTCATTCCATTTCCGTTTTTGTTTCGCTACTTGGACGTTGCAATTGCAATTGTGTGCATTCGTAATTACGTAATCAGCGAGGCCTCATTACGTGTGGCAACACTTGCCAAGTGCCATGTGCACTCCCCATTTTTAAATTTCCTTTATGGGGGCCACGAAACACTCCCCTCGAATCGAAGCCGCCTTTGATTGCAATCCTTTCCAGTTTAGGATGGGAAAAGCCATAAAAAATGGCTATAAAATGGCAGAAGAACGCTCGCGCATCCTCAGCTTGATTCTGCAGTGCTACGTGACAGCCTGATAGCCCCCCATTTCCCCCATTAAAAAAAGCCGCAAAACCCAAAATGGAGAATCCTTGATTTACTCAGGGACAGTCAGAAAACAGTTTCTCTGAGGTGCATCGGAAAGTTCCAAAGTCAAGGAAATCAATTTTCAACTCTCAGTATTGACTATAAATTTATAAAATAATATTGATTTAAATACCATGGGAGATCAGTAATTTTAGTTCTGGGACACTTCCTTATGGCTGATATCGAATATAGGAGACTGCTCACCTGAATGCGATCCTCGGCCAGGCCGGTTTTCATGGACAGCAGTTCGCGGGCACTCACGTCCGGATAGTGGGCCTCCTTGAAGGCCTTCTCCAGCTCCTCCAGCTGGCTGCTGGTGAAGATCGTCCTGCCATGACGCCGCTTGTTCTTCTTCTTTCCCCCGGGGCCCGTTCCGCCGGGGCCAACCAGGACATCCGCGCCATGGGCGGCTAGCAGGCTGTTGGGATTACCTCCAGGTCCGCCAGCAGCCCCCAAGAACGCCTCGGCATGATGGGCATGGGCATGGGCAGCATGGGCAGCGTGGGCGGCATGGGCGTGGACATGGGCGTGGGCGTGAGCGTGTGCCTGGGCGTGGGCGTGGTGGGCATGATGGGCGGCGGCGGCCGCTGCGGCATGATGATGAGCGGCGGCCGCAGCAGCCGCTGCATGTTGGTGGGCGGCCAGGGCGGCCGAGTGATGCGCACCAGCGGGCGAAGAGCGGTTGCCGGAGTTTCCGCCGTTTCCAGCGGATGTGGAGGTGCTTCCGGAGGTGCCAGAAGCTCCGCCCGATCCACTTATTCCGGCTCCCACGGCGGAACCACCGTTGCTGGCCGTTGGCGAGCCCAAATGTCCCAGGCCATTGGAGGTCTGATTGGCGCCTCCCGATCCGGAACCCCCGGAACCGGTTCCCGATCCTCCGGACCCGTTGCCCGATGAACTGCTATTTTTGCTGGGCGACTGCTCGTCACCGCTGGCATTGGCCAAACTGCTGGCATACTCCTGTCCTCGGGCGGCAGCTTGTTCTGCAGGAGAAATTGGAAAAAAATTAAGTTGCGTTGACTAAACGTTAAGATACCCCGCTTTTCCCTTTTAGCATATCATATTCTAATATACAATTATTTATCATCCATAAGTTTTCTCTTCAATGCTTTAGATTTTCGAATCAGAAAGCAAACAAATCTGAAAGATGTTAGACTATATTTAAGTCTGGCAGAGCTTTTGAAGAGTGAATAAAAATGATTACCTACCATTATTCCGAATCTGTAATCATATTTCTAAGAAGTCTTCAACCCCTTTCCATACGGCACGGCTTACTCGAATTCCTGGCGCTTGCTAAACACATGTCGTAGGATGTAGCCCCCGATCCCGAGCAAAAACCCTGGCCCAAAAACCATAACCCAATCCCTGTGGCAAATCCTATTTCCTTTAAACGGCAGACAATGGCGAGCAGATATTCGAGAAGTCGATTTTTCGCACACGATAAAGCGGCAGCTGGAAAATCGCTCCATGCCCGTTCAACTCGATGTGTCGCGCAGATTTTGACAAGTTGCCTGGATTTTATTCAAATGTCAGCAAAGGGTTAAATGTGTTTGTGTTTGCACCTTCCTAGAAAGCCGAGAAAATAGCAACACACACCCTCAGATGGCAAATATTTTCTTTGCCCTGCTCAGCTCCTTGAAGAGGAAAGCGGAGGAAAAGGACGAGCGGACACGGACGGGACCTCGGTTTCGTGTGCCGGCTTTGTTTTGACAATTAGGGTGTTAGAGTGTTAAGTGGTTTAGCCCTTTTTCGGTCTCAAATTAAACGCGAATCGGCTTAGGCGTGTTGCACAGGGCGTTCTATTGTGATTGCTTGAATGAGCCGATCCACAAGGATGATAATGATGATAATGGCGGTAGTGGTGGTGATGGTGATGAGGTCGACGAACACGAAAGGTCTCACTCTTCGATGGACTTCCGGCCACTTAATTTAACCAATCTATCAATGAGGTATATTCTTCTACAGGCAATTTAATAATGAATACTGAAAGATTACTTTTCAATTTACGAGTTCTGGGTAGTATTTAGATGTGTTCTTAGTTTCTTTGCAAGTATACAAAGAAATAAGAAACAATTCGTTACGCCCTATGTATTTCTTATGTTATATTTTTCCGTATTTCCTATGGCCTCCAAAATGGTGACCCAAAACTGCACTTCCAAATTCTATAACTTCAGTTATTGTATCCCGATTTTGAAGTGGGATGCCTCTATGAATTTGTGGCTTAATTATCTGATATTCTACATTAAAAGTTTTCTTTTAAGCGAGGTTCAAAATTTTAGTCCACTTTCATGTTCGATTATTCCGTAATTCCAATGGGGTCCAGCATGGGAACCCAAAACTGAACTTCTAAATTCCATAACTTGACCTGTAGGATCCCTATCTTTAAGTGGGATACCTCTATGAATTCGTGGTTTAATTCTCTGATATTTTACATTAAAAGTTTTCTTTGAAGCGACGGTCAAAATTTTAGCCCATTTTCATGTTCGATTATTCCGTAATTCCAATGGGTCCAGCATGGGAACCCAAAACTGAACTTCTAGATTCCATAACTTGACTTCTAGGATCCGGATTTCGAAGTGGGATACCTCTATGAATTTGTGGCTTAATTCTCTAATATCTTACATTAAAAGTTTTCTTTTAAGCGAGGGTCAAAATTTTAACTCATTTTCATGTTCGATTGTTCTGCAATTCCAATGGGGTTCAGAATGGGAACCCAAAAACAGTTATTGGATCCCGATTCGGACGTGGAATACGTCTATAAGTTTGTAGTTGAATTCACCAATATTGTACATTGAAATGATTTTAATCTCTTGCAACTTTTGAGCCACTTCTAGGCACTTGTATTAATAAAACCAAAATATGCTCCACATTTCAACCAATTTGGACCTGATTTCACTACCAAACGGATCTATTCAGTTCTCTATAAATACATGTACGTCCCACGAGTTCATGTGTTTGAGCGGTGCTTTTATTGCCTGGCTACTTTGGCGGCACAATTAGACACACATCAATTAGCAATTAGCTGGTCAGCGAACGACAGCTGACCAAACCCCCTCTGCATCCCCTACATTCATATACAGTCCGAAGCCAAAGTCAGACCCTCGCAAAAATGCTTTAAAAGCCCTCGCACACTTATAAATAGTCACGTTAATGATACATATATAAATATATATACTGGGGAGAGGGCGATGAGTGGTCAGCCACTTTGGCCAGCTATCGATGTCGTCTACGCTGGGAAAAATGGATTCAGCCAAAGGTAATATACAAATTGAGAAGATACGGCCGTTAGTCCCAAACCAAGGCTTGAAGTCTTGCCTAATGGTGTATTTGTATAAAAAAAGGGAAAAGGAAAATTTTATTCTATTTAAAAGTATTAATAAATAAAAAAAATGTTCAGTGTGCAGCTTGGTCTGGTCCAGCTCACTTATTTTCCGATGTGTTCAGTTCTGTTCGGTTCGTCAACTAATTTAATTTGCTACTCGGGTAAGTCAATCGGGGCATGAGTTGCTTGATTTTCTGTTTTCGGTCATGCGATATTTTGTGCCGTCCCCCAACTTTTCCATTTGCCATTTTCCTTATCCACTTTCGTTCCCGTTTCGCCAAGTTTTTCTGGCTCGTTTTCCGCCTAAATTAATTTGATATGTACTCGTAGTTCTTTTCCTGGTTTTTGTGGATTGGAGGATGGTGTGGTGAGTGGGGGTGAAATGTATACGACCGCCTCCTTTGTGTCCTATCCCTTGGCCGAGTATCCTTTCGGGATCCTTTGTGCCTCGATTAATTGTTCAATTAAGCAATAATTTGATCGAATGGCTTTTGTTCTGTGCGGCATTCCATGAATTGCATTAACTGCCCAGTGAAGCGGCTACGATAATATGCCAATTTATTGTGGTATTTATTGAGTTCGGGCTTAGTTATGTAGCTACCTTTCGGTAGTTTGTGCTACGTTAGGGGGATTTCGCTTTAATAATCAAAAATATCTGAAACATAGTTTTATAACTTGTTAACTTTTTCGTAACGGCAAAAAAGATTTCGTCCTAGAATTTTCCTTTTACTTTCGACTTGGCAGTATTTTCCATGTTTATAGCTTTAATTTGTGTCCGGAAGTTCGTGTACTTTCTGCAGCTTTCGAATAACCTATCCCATTGAGCGAATGAGATTTATGGACTCCCCAGGAACTCCTCCTGATAAATGGCAGCCGTCCAAGTAGCAGATCCTCCAAAGGACCCCCCGCCAGCGTCCACAGACGAAATGTAAAATTACCAATAAAGTCAAATTGAAATTGCCAGACATATTAATAAAAGCCCACCAACCACCGCCATCGAGAGCACCACCGTTTGGCACTGGCATCAGGAGTGGAGTGGATCTATGCCTGTCTTGGGCCGTTTCCTAACGCGATTACACGGTGCAAAATCGGTGGTTCCTGCACCTGAGTATTTTCTTGGTTCTGAAGATTGCTAGCCGATACTGCATTTAAATGTAAAGAGCTGGTAAAATGTCATATATATTTCGTAGATGATTTAGTTATGTGCATATTAATTACAGTGTATGACGGTACACTTTTTAGATAATTTATTTAAATTTCCTAAAACATCTTTAAACAATCCTAACTATAAATATTGTATTAAGTGATTGTTTTTTTGCAGTGCATCATTGCGTAATAGCAGAGCGATTTAGTGGATGGGCCACATGGGTGCCACCAGGCGATATAAGAAGCAGATGAAGCCGAGGGAAACCGACGCCCCTTTTCAAACGATTTATATTTTCCCTCAGCTCTTGTTTTTTGCTTTTAATTTTATTTTCGCCGTAGAGAGGAAAAAGAGAAAAATTTCTGTTGACAGGAAATACACTCGAAATTGGCAATTTTGCATTTACGTTAATAATACTCAAGCGTATTTACTACTTACACTTTTACGAGGAGGAGGTTGTCTAGGCGAAAGTGGGTGGGTTTTCTTCTCTCTTTTTTTGGTCGCCAAAAAGAAATAGGTATTTATTTGCGCCAAGGCAACATTGCCCCATTGGGTGGTGCTGGGCGCTTTTCCGGGGGTGGTGCTGCCGGGGGTGGCTTTCCTCGACTGGGCGAGAGACGAGGGCTAAGTATAGCTGAGCCAATATGACGCGCAATTATTTGTAATGGAGACGTAAATAAGTTGAAGAAGCAAAGTGGTAAAAGAAAAATGGCAAGGCAAGTGGGTGGTGGGGTGGTTGGGTGGTTGGGCTGTTGGGCGGTTGGGTTGGCTGCTGTTCTCCCAACTTGCTAGTTGTTACACAACGAGGGACTTGCTTTTTGTTTTGGGGTTGCGTTTTCGGCTTGTCTCCCAGTTTTCTGGGTGGTTGTTTGTCGCCGCGGGGGAAACAAAATATTCGGGGCTTTACGGGGGGTTCGCCCAGTGGTTGGAGGGGGGTTCTAAAGGTTTTTTGGAGGGCTTCGAAGTGTGGGTGGCTGGACGTCCCGCAGTTAGCTCGTTAACTCCATTTGCGCTCGTATTTTGCATTGTTGCTATTCCTATTGCCTTTGCTGTTGTAATAAATACGAAAGGCGTTGTTTTTCCAAGATGGCGGACCTGTGTATGTGTGTGTGGGGAGTGGGGTGTGGGGCCGGAACAGACTGACACACAGACAGGCAGAGAGAGTTTCCACTTTAAGTTTAAATAATATAATAAAAACAAACTGAATAGTGAAAGATAACGCCGCTTTACGACAGGCCATTGAAAGGAATGAAAAGGTCGCTGATATCAGCGATTCTTACATGAGTTAGATCAGTTGATTTTCCTTAAACATAAGATAAATCAGTAAAATTAGGTTGGGTCTGAACTTTAAATAATGTATCTTCGAATTTTAAATGAAAAACTTTTTGTAAAACCATGACGATTTTGTAGCTACCTGGAATAGTATTGACCTAAAATATGACTTCAATAACATAAATAAAAAATACTATGTACAAAATAGACGAAACTTAAATATTTTAGTTGTCTGTATTATAATTCAAGTTATTAAAATGTAGTAACTCTTACGTTGGTACTTTATCTTTTTAATATTATGATCTAAACATCGATCCATTTATTGAAATGTTCTTGTGTATCCTTAGTTTTCGCAGGACTTATTTTCCTTGTTGATACTCAAACAAAAACAAGAGAAAGAAACGCCAAGGGAAAAACAACAATCAGACAATGACAATTGAAGAAAAAAGCGGTGGAAAAGTGGGGTGTTGTGGGGCCGCGGGGTTTTCCCGGTTTTGGTTTTGTGTTACGCTTATTTTCCAATTTCGCTGGTGTTTTTTTACTCGCAGATTCGCAGCCATTGATTTTCCAAGCTGTGCTTAAATTTGCTTACTCGCCTTGAAAACCCTGCCCCCAAATTTGACGCCACCCCCCACCCAACCACTTGGCGCTTTGTTGCTGTGTATTGTATTTCGATTTTCAAGCTGATTTTCTGCTATTTTCCTGTTGTTGTCTAGCTGTGTTTTCCTCCGCTCTGCATCCACTCTTTTTTGTTTGTTTGAAAGCTTTCCGTTTCTGTTTTTCCATCCATTCGGCAGCGGAGCAGTGAAGCTTGAATGAAATAATTGGGTAGTTAGTGCGATTTTCCTTTCCTTTCGCAGGCTCCTTGAAAAACGCTTCTGCCGCCTCGCTTTGCATTCTTCCGCTTTTAATTTATTTATACGCAAGACTCTTGAGTGAGGCAGGAGCTTTTCTCAGCTTTTCTCCGACGTTTATTTCTGCCGCTGTTGCGCACAAACCATTTCCCCATTTTCCCCAATTCCCCCCTATTTTCACCTTATAATTAGACATTATTTCGCGTTCAGTTGGGTTCTGTAGTTGACAAAGTGGGCGTGGCTCGACTAGGTGGCTATTAGCTAATGAAATGCATGCAGCTATGTCGTATATCAAGTTAACAGTAATGCGAGGAAATTGGTAGGGAAATAGTATTATTCGACTAATGCAAGAACTAGTTAAGATATTGGTTCTGATAATTTGGGGGTCGCCCGTTTTCCGATTGCTTTTAAATATATTGCCTTTCTTATTACAGCAAATAATATGAATAAGTTATAGAGAAAAGCCCCATGGACCACTTTCCCGGTTTGGGTCAATCGATTCCGCAGCCAAATGATCGGTACGATTTTTGGATCAACCTTCTCCCCTGCTCACTGTTTTCAGCCCACAAAAATCGAGCTACGAATCAGAAACCAAGCCGAATTGCATGTTTCACTTTTGTAAAATTCATTTGGCCATAAAACGGGCTGTGCACAGTTAGGAATTGAGGACTTTGGGGCGCCAGCAGCCTTCCAGCTTACAAGCCGTACTCCCCCCAATTTGGGCCACCTCGCAAATGGTCGGTCGGAACGTTGTTCCATTTAAATGGGCAACTAACTCGAAACCGGCAAACCAAACAGCCAAACGACCAACAACCCTTTTGTGGTCTGTCCATTTCGGCTGGCTACGTTTTACAACACTGTAAATGCTGTGCGGAAATAGCGGTAAATATAAAAACACACACACACACGGCTGGCATGCAGCAGGGTGTTAAAATGCCTGTTTGTGTGCGCTCAAATATTTATTAACCCATCAACACATGCGGAAGTTTTTCCGGCCTTTTCGTTGCAAACACATATAACAGCCGAAAACTTCAGACCACCCCCTACCCCCTACCCCTCACCCCCCTGTGGCACCCCCTTTGGCCACTGCGCCACCCCCTCCCCCTTTGCATATGTGGGTATGTTTTTCGGTGGTAACAAATTCGTGTACCGTTGCAAATTGCTGTCAACAGGGAAATTAATAAAAAGTCAAACGCCTTTTAAAGGCGAAGCAACACCACCCCCGTGAAATGGGTGCTTGTGTGTTAAGATCGGCAAATAAAATAAGACCCTTAGCAGCTACACCAACTTTTGGGTTCTTTGCGAAGCCATAAAATGGATTAACACGTTTAATATTCAATTTGCGCACACGCGACGCTGTAAAAATGCCGCAATGAGTTACTAAAGTGGCGCCCAAACAGCGGACCTAGTCCTCGAGAAGCTCTCTAGTTTTGGGCATTTGATTCGATTAACGGCAATTAGAGTGCCAAAATTCGACGAGGTAATTGCGTGTGATGATGGGAAATAAAAGGGAACTTTGGGCTATGTTTCCTACTTCTATTTTAGAGACGACTAAGACGAGGATTACGAGTTAGCACTTAGCATAGCAATTGGGCTTATAAGTACAGTTGTTAATGATATGAGTAAACCAATTTTAGTACGACTTAAGTGTGATAACTTCTTACGAATAGAATCTTCTGATGATCGGGTGTATTCATCGAATTCTTTCCCAGGGCTCTACATTCTTCGGAGTAAGCTTTCCCATTCTCAGCCATCATCCATCCTTATTGCCCTACTCCTTCTCTCGGGATTTCTGATTTGGCAAATGCAACTCCTACAGCGTCTGGCTAAAAAATTGTCCATCATGTTCGTCTGCTGTCCATGCACTTTTTACCAAATGCCACTTGGCCCCAAATGCTGAATACTGAATGCTGTTTGCCCTCTGGGGGCTTAACTGCAAAATCATGCAGAAAATGTTCGAGCTGGGACTGGGATTGGAACTAGGATTGGATTGGGCTTAAACTGGCGAACAAAGCCACTTAACTGATGCGCTGACTAGCCTTGTAGGTTTATATAGTTTGTGGCTCGTAGCAGGCAGACTCCAATCTTCGGCTCCATCTCGGACCCTGAGAGCCAAGAGGCTGGAAAATCTGTATCTGTGTCTGTATCTGTATCTGCATCTGTATCTGTGTCTGTGCGAGTTGTTTACACGCCGCTCTCGAGTGCTTCCTAGGAAATCGACGACGACTGCGACTGCGAGTGCGAGTGCAACTGCAGCCTGAAGTGGAGTGGTCCAGGTTGCATTTGGCTGATCATGCAGCTGGTTCAAATTTTGGACGGTCGGTGGTAGGACCGAGCTCCTTTCAATGCCTGCCACTTGTTGTCATCAATTTCTGGCCCTCTGTTTATCCAGCGGGGCCACTTGCAGTTCGGTTGCACTTCGCTGGAAGCAACATTTCGGAAAAACCCTAAATGTGAAAACCACGCGTATCATCCGACCATATTTGTTTTCGTTTCGTCTGGTTTCGTTGAAACCCGAACTTGAAGTTTTCTAATTAAAAAATGATTAAGAAAATAATAGCTGTTATTTTCGTTCTCGTTCTCGTTTCCTTTTTCTTCTACTTTTTGACCTACTCATTGTCACATAATTAACACTTGATATAGCAATTTGTGTACAGTTTTTGGGGAATTTTCCCAGCAGTTTTCGTCTCTTGTTTGGGAAAATGTGCGAAAAACTATCGAATTTCCTTTGCCGCAGGGGCAGGAAATGTGCAAGGATTTGTATCGGAAGTGCGTCCTTGCGGCGCACAATAATATCGCAAAAATATCTGAGACACCTTTTACCTTTTTTGTGAAGAGTACAGATTCTTATCGGTGCTGCTTTTTTTGAGGTTTTCTTTTCCTTGGGATTTTTCTTTATTCCGCTTCTTTTGTGGTAATTATTTTTGGCTTTCAAAATTGGTGCGATTGATTTACAGTCGGCCAGGACACGCGTGACAAGGGACCTTTTGCCACAAGGATTATTGGATTTAGGTATGGATTAAAAGAACCAAATGATAGCTCATTTTTTTGATTTAGACAGAGAAAAAAATATATAAAGTTAGGAAAGTGGTCTTGAAATCTTGAAATTGGAAAACAAAACAAATTGGTCTTGACTTAATCATGCCTTAAACGGTGTTACAGTTTTTATAAAATTTTTAATTTTCAGTTGAAAATTGCATGAAACCAAGAGCTTCGTTCCTGAATTTAGATCTTTCTCTAGAACATTTGACAATCTGTATTTAGAAAGTTTGCAAAGCATATTTTTCGTACTTTTGCAACCGTTAAGTGATTTAAGTTAATATACCAATTACTCAATCAATGGAAGTTGAAGAAAACACTCCTAAAGCCGTTAATCTGCTGTGAAGGTATTTCTTTGGTGAAGCCCAATTGGGGAAACCAATTTGTCTGCAATTATTTGTCATTAAGACAAATTAACTTTCCAGAGCGCAGGGAAAATTACACATGACTAAGGCGGCAAGACAACAATGGGCGAGAAAAAGAGGCGCTTACAACCAAATGGCTCACAGGGCAGCTCAGCCAAATGTGCGAAGAAAAATAGAAGTACAAGAATAATACCAGACACCATACCAAGTGGAAAAGGAGAAAGAAAAATAGTGGCCTGCATTACACGAGGAAAGCGATGCGAACAAAAGGACACAACATACGCCAAGGATCTCTCGAGCAAATATTTATTAGAGCCAGAAGCCGAGGTAAAAAGAGAGCTCCTCAATGGCCACTCAAATTAAGGCTAACAACGTGCAAGTAGCAATTTCGCCCGAGAAAAGAAAACTGAAAGGCTGCTGTTCGCCCACCCACTCCCCTGCTATTTTCCGATGTTCCAGCTGCGGTTAACCACTCGAGTCGATTTATTTTGTACACAATTTGCCTCGAAACTAACGCCCCGTGTTCCTCGGGTCCAGGATCTGGTAACCGGGAAAGGACACGGCGTTTGTTGCCTTTTTTACAGCTCGCAAGGAGCCTCGGGGTCTCAACTTCTGCTGTTGTGCAAACAAAGTGCGAACGGACCTTCGGCAAATAACTGCGATGGGCATGACTAAGAAGAACAAGTTGAAAAGGATGTGCCAGGATGCAGGCGAAAAAAATGAGCACCTACTTCAGGAGAATTGGCTGGGAACACAGTGGATGCATCTCATGATGATGATGATCTCACTTAGAAGTAACCTAAAAACACCTTTTCGAATTTTACGGTATTAAATCATACCAGTTTATCTAGATTCTTCCCAGGGTACATTTATTTGTTATTAAAAAGGAATCAGTTAAGTGTAAAACCCAAATGAGGTAGTAATTTGAAAGGGTCTAAATGGAGGGTTTGGTTCTCTTTTTCTGATCAAACCTATTATAAAAGGACAATTAAATAAAGTTCGCTTTCCGCATTTTCGCGCAGTGCAAAGGTGGAACTAGAAGAAGAGCGGGATAAAGACGATTTTAAAGTGGTTGGCAGCAGCTCCCGGAAAGGTCAACAATGACGGAATGACTGAATGACAAACGAAGAAACCGAAACGAAGAACCACACAAAGGGAACGGAATGACAAATAAACAGATGTAAAGTGTGAAAATTTAACAAATTAAGTGCGTGTAACTCTCGGATGCAATTGTGTCTGCCATGAGAGTGTGTGGAAAGTGTTGCGGAAAGGAGATGGGCGATTCGGGTGAAAATCTTGTGGGGGCGTGGCCATTTGGCCGGGAAATGGAGTTCAACGGCAAAAGACGGTTCTACATGCACTTAAAATAATAAATGCGGCATAAAAAGGTTCCAAGTCCTTTGTGTTCCAAACCAAATAACAAGATATCTTTATTTAATTTTAAATATTATATTTTGTAGAAATACTTAACTTTGCGGGTGTATAGTAATGAACAAAAAACGGATATTATAGTGATATACCTTTGAACAGTATGCCATTTCCCATTAAAAAGTAGAACAGTATCATCCAAATGGAAATAAAAAGCTTTAAAAATAGAGACATTTATACGATCTGTTAAAAGTTATAGGATTCCAATTGTTTGTGCGTTCTTCGTTACCTATTCGCTTTGGGATTATCGGAGTTAGACCCATCAAAGTTTTATTTCCGAACTGTCCGTAATTCTCTGAAGCTTGAACCTTTTTTTGATGAAGCTCCACTGGCTATCGCATTTTAATGGATGCTCGTGCCAACTGGAGTTTGCTAATTTCACTGAAAATTATGCGCTTAATTAGCGCTACACACACAGAGAGAAACCAAAATCGTGCCTCGAGTGAAGTGTGTGAGAGATTTCACACTTTGCTGACAGGACGGCTGCCGCTCACTTACCGCTCCTGCCCCTGCCACGCCCCTCCTTCTATTCCTCCCTCATTCTGTGTGTACACTTGGAGAAATCAGTAATATAATTTTAGCAAGTTAAAATGGGTGGAAATTTTCAATTAAATAATTGTAAAAAGGCAATTCCATCATTAGCAACTTACTTACTACTGACTTACATACCAGAACAATATATTGCCAATGATCTTCAATAGTAACTTCTTAAATAGAGCCGGAAGTTCTAGATCCCCGGTTAGGTCACCTATTGCAAATCAAGTTTTTGAGCTCAGTATCCCACATTTAAGGCGTTTTTTCGAGTGGATAAGTGTTATTAATAAGCTGGACCCCGGTAACCTCCCCTGTGTCCGCATCCACGCCCTTTGTGCTGTGCTTAATCGTGTCGTTTCATTGTTTTAACTCCGATGAGGACGCGACTCAATTGCCAACCCTTTGAGCTTATTAGTTGCGCCTACGGGTGGGCAAAAGGACCAGGTCGAGGGACGAAGGACTCGGAGTGCCGAGTACGAAATGCAGGAGACAGATGCGGTTGCCACTTGGCTGCACCCGTACAGCAGATGCAACAGAGTGTTCAGCGCTATGCAGCTCCTTCCCCGCACTCCCCCTAATTAGCCACCCCTCCTCCCTTTTGTGCCCCATTCGAAGCAACTCACTGGCAAAGTGCAGGAGGAATATCAATTCGTGCTTTATTTTATAAAAACCTAGTTGGGATGCGCAGTCTGGGGATGCCCAACTAAAATTCCCTAAAACTAGTTGGCATTGAATAACGTAACTTCATCGTTGTTTTACAAATTGGAAATCCTAATCTAATCGATTTTTGAACCATATCGAAATGTTTTTTTTTTAAATGTTGGAAACAGAATACAAGCAGAATAATTTCACAAATACTTCGTAAATGATTACCATGATTTTAATTCCAGAGAATGGAATTTTTAGAAATTCAATATTTTGTAGATATCTTTTTGAATAGAGGGAATCAATATTCGTTTGGTACTAGAGTACAAACGTTAATGAAGGTATGGCCCAAGATATAGGTTAAAAAAGGACTTAACTTATTAAACATACATCCAAAGTATGTATTTATATTGCCTCTAAAGCAGTTTATATCGATAATATAAACCGATAAAAGAAAGTGATTGAATTGGATAGGATTTCGGGGACAATAACACCGGTAAATAAAAAGTTAAGGTCAAATGCCTTTGTAACTATTTAATTGGGTGTACAAATTCATTCATAAATGTACGAACATTTTGTTAATACCATTTTACATATTTTGGAGTACCAGATCCCACAGGGATTTGTATGTTACTCTTACGAGTCAAGGCATTACTCATAAACAGGGCCCAGTAACTGATGGTAGTACCAGCAGTGAAATGGGGTTTTCAATAGGCTATACCAATACTTAGGAGGGGAAACCGGGGATCTCGATCACCTGACTCACCTGCAAACTGGGCGCCGAAGTGCTGCTGGAAGTGTCCCCGGAACTCGTGGGGCGTGCTGAAACCGGGGGGCAGGAATCCCCGGAGATAGGCGGCCGCCGCCAAGGTGGTCATGTGGTGGTGGTGGGCGGCCGCCGCGTTGCCAGGGTCCGCTGCAGCGGCGTATCCGGCGGCGGCGTAGAAGTTGGCCGGGTTGAAGACGGGCAGTTGGCAGTGGGCGGCCGCCGCCGCCGCGGCTGCAGCAGCCGCCGACAATCTGGACACGTCCGGCGATATGGATCGGGAGTCCCTGAGGCCGTCCATCTGCTGCTGCTGTTGCTGTTGCTGCTGCTGTTGTTGCTGCTGCTGCTGTTGTTGCTGCTGTTGTCCGGCGGATATCGAGCCGTTGGCGGGCGTACTCGCGGTGGGCGGGGGCGTGGCTGCCGGCGAGGGCGGCGCCTCCGAGGGCGTGGCACTGGCGCTGTTCTGCTGCTGGTAGGCGCCCAGTCCCAAAATCTCCTGGATGGCGAAGGGCGTTCGCATCTTGGTGGCCTGCATTTTGCCGACGGAACTTTTGCACTGAACGATTGTTTGGGTTCTGAGTTTGTTTTCGAAAAGAGTCGGAGTTCCCAAGTTTCTATTTATCGCACACTCTCATGGCAGCTGGCGAACACACGCACACGTACACGTACACGTACACAGGAAAAAAAGTTCACTCACGCACTTGGCGCTTGTATGTATTTTATTTTTGTGGGCTTGTTTTTTGTTGTTCGGTGTGTTTTTGAGCGCTGGAGCGTTCGGTGCGGCGTTCGAAAACGAACTGAAATTGAAAAGCGAACTGCACGCCAGCAAAAGCGTCGCGTTGAACGCCGCTGCCGCCGTCGGCGTCGCTGCTGGCGTCGGCGCCCGCACCCACACACAGGGCAAGGCAACAACAACTTGCAGCGCCATCTTTGCGGGCGCGAAGGGGATGGCCATAGCAGCGCCATGCAGTCGTCTCGCTCACTCACCCGCTTTGACCTCAGATACTTCCAGCGCAGAGGGGTTATCCTGCATCTTTCTCTCTCCCGCCTGGGCACTCCCCTATTTGCCTCTCTTTCCGCCCTGGAAAACCCTCACGTACACTGTAAACACTGTGCGTGTGAGGGGTCAATGTGTGCGTGTTAATTACACTGAATTTCATTTCGCTCCCAGTTTTTCGGCTTTTCGATTTCAGATTTCAGTTTGTTTTGCGACGCCAATGATGCTATATGTCCCAATGTATATGTATATATATGTATCTGTGTGAGAGTGAGAGAGTGTGTGTGCAATTGGAACTATCTTTTTCTGCGTTTTTCTTGTTTTTTGTTTAGTTGATAAATAAACCTTAATAAAAACACTGACTGGAGGTATTGCTTCGCCTAAGTAACAAGCTCCAATATTCGAAGATACCTTTTATACCACCAATTAGGCATAATCACAGATAACTCCCGCCAAAACGGGATCAGAGTTCTATTATAGGTCAAATTTGTTATTACCAAATCTTTACTAACTACTCTGGTATTAAGGATAAAAATCATGGGTAAAACCGATCATTTTACTTGAATTTGTTCAAGACATTGGATTATGGTTTTTTGATCCATAACTAAATGGTATTGTTATACTCTTTAGTAACATACATACTTTCCTATTGGTTTTTATAATACACAAAAAGTAAGTTTTCTTGTTAGAAATGTTGATGAAAAGTATTACTATCTTAATTGCGTATTAAACCAATTTCCCTACTTATTTTGTAAAACTTAATTAATTTTCCAATCTGTCTTTAATCAACTACGCTCATATAACATTACTCGATTATTTTTCAGGCTTAATTTATATAATATACTTTCGAAATCTTAGATGTAATCTTTTGATATTACTCATATGCAACCAATTTCGTATTACTAAAAGAAGGGAAATGAATAGGTTGGCCTGAAAATTGAGTTGGAATCCCACCCAAATATGTCTTTGCTCCTTACATTTCCCGCTTTCTCCGCTCTTCCATTTATTCTCTCCGAAAGTAAAGTTTTTCCTGGAAGTTTTAAGTCCCCTGCGCTTTTCCGTTTCCCGCATTCCACGCCTCTGCCCCAAAAGCGCGCGCATTGTTCAGGCCAAACTTGGTCATGTTAATTAAGCTTCGGCTGCCCCTTCCCCTACTCTCCGGGAAACTCGGCTCTCTCTTATCGATTAGCTGCGGCTGCCATGGCCTGGCCCTCCCTCCCCCTTTCCCCTTTCCCCTTTCCCCTTTCCCCTTTCCCCGCCTGGCACTGCAGTTGCAAACATTAATTAGTCGCATTGCATAACAATTGCATAATCAATATGCCATTTCAATTAACTGCTTGGTTGGCACTTAGTCAGCCCACAAAACCATCCAATCACCCATCCTCTTTTTTCGACCACCTCTTTCCTATCGCTGGTTTTTTGGAGCCCGTCTGTCCGATATTTTAAGTAATTAGCACTTAGTAAGTAAGGCTACACGGTGGGAAACAACGGGGATACATTAGTTTTGTTATTTTGGGTAACTAAATAGGTTGTATAACCATAAGGTCAATTGCCATTTGATGGTAAACACTGAAATACTATATTATAATCATTGGCGGACCCAGAACTTCGTTGTGGGGGTATATACAAAACATGTGTTGAGTAGAAATCAAAACTTTGGAATATAATACAGATTACATATACTTTTTAACCCGAGTTGGAGGGATCTATTACCTTGTACCTATTGTAATATATATGTTTTATAGTAATGAGTGGATGCAACCTTAAACTTTGAAACGGAGACAATCTGCACTTTTAAGAGACTTCCCTTCTCTTCGCGTGTCTTTCATCTCCATAAAAAGTTTGACTTTCATCTTAACTCTTAAGCAGCGGCATTAATAAAACCCATTAAAACTGACAATTTTGATGGCATCTGCATGATTTATTTTCCGCTTTAATCTTTCCATGTGCAGTCTCAAGTGGCATTGTAAATTTACAGATGAAATAAATCTAATTGAGTCTTGGAAACGTGGGTGGTTGTAAAGTGCTTTAATGAATAAAATACCAAATCAAAAAATATTTTTAGTCAGTTTAATAATTTTCAAAATAGTGCAGCTGAGGGTATGCACCATTTAAATGGCTATATTTTAACATACCTTAAACACGTGGAATACAAACTGCTGAGAGCGCTTTAAGCACCATGGTTTTAGGTTTCCCCACGAAAGCCTGATATTCCGATCAACCTTTGGGATGTAAGGCCCATCCTCATTCGTTTGGACCCCAATCCCCTCGTAATTGGTTCGCAGCCATCCTCACACGGCTTTCCAGCGAAACAGAAGTGGTCAGGACACAAAAGTTCGATAAAAGGAGTTTCCGTTTCGCATTGTCCTCGAGGACCCGAGCATTATTTCATATTTATAATGTAATCTGCACTTGAGCCTCAAAGAGACGGCGCATAAATCACGAATATAAATGGAGGCGTGCTTGGCGACTATTCCGTGTATACGTATATGTACATATACCACATTCCATATGCAGGACGTCCACTTCGTGGGCTAAAAGCCTTTGTATGCGGCTCTTTACGCTTTATTTTTCATTTTTTCAGCATCGCCTTTTTGTTTGATGTTCGACGGCCACTCGAGATGCATTTGGAATAAGTCGTTTTCGTATGTTTTCCGCGGGTGTGGGCGCAGCAGTTCCTTGAGCTCTTGTTGAATGCAAATGGGAAATTCACTTCGATTATTGGTTGATTGATCCTTTGATCCCTGGATCTCGGGGCCCCGACTCCCTGCCTCGATTCTCATTAGGTTAAAAGCCTCGGTGGCCAACTAATTAACCGAGGAGGTGAAAGGAACATCTGCCATCGATTGCATCGCTTCTGGCTTTTTGTTTTTGCTCACTTGTGGGGTCCCCGGGGAATCGCACGGCATTGTCTCCGTGTCCGTATCCGACCGCATATTAGCCCCGTAGTGCTCCCGTTTCGCCATTGTTGTTGCTTAGCCAGGAAGGACCTTGGCTGCCATTTGACTAATGACAAAACCACAATCGCTCCATGGGACTTGTATTCAAAGGGCTTGGGGCCTCGGCTGCGATCTGAAAAATATGTCCTTGAAAACAGATATCCAGCTGTGCTAAATACGCCGAAACTCTCAAATATATTTCGAGAGGTCCGTGATTTGTGGGATTTTTTTGTAAATTGAATGTGTTTGTACTCGTCTTTTAAGGTCACAATTGCAGAGGTTCCCTTACCATTGACCAATACGTCCGCGATAAAAAACAAGATGACAAAAAATAAATAAGTTATTTGAAATCACTGCAATTTATGTAAATGTATCTAAAGAAAGTCTTGGAAATCTCATTTCTACACTCAAAAAAATGTTATAGTTATATGCTATATGCGCCGAAACTCTCAAATATATTTCAAGAGGTCCGTGATTTGTGGGCTTTTTTTTGTAAGTTGAATGTGTTCGTACTCGTCTTTTAAGGTCACAATTGCAGAGGTTCCCTTACCTTTTACCAATTTGTCGGCTATAAAAAAAACAAGGTGACAAAATTAAATAAAATTTTTGAAATCGTTACACTTTATATAAATGTATCTAAAGAGAGTCTTGGAAGTCTTGTTTCTACACACAAAAATATGTTATAGGTAAAATTGACCAATACGGATAGTTACGTTACTGTAAAAGTATGTGAATAACTATTCAAAATAGTTATGTGTCTTTTGTTGTCGCTTTGGTTGCCGTTTAATAGTAAAACTTCCATAAAATAGTAAGTTGTGTGTATTTTGTTGTTGTGAGAGTAACTATTTCATTGGTAATTTCATTAGTATTCCAACTTTCTATTGTAAGAAAACATTCAAATTTAATGATGTTTAATTTAAATGCGGTACCCTGAATTACATACAAATACTCTGATACAGGATACCATACCAGATACATAAAGCTGCGAAACTGAATACGATGTGTTCGTTTGAAAAGAACATATCTGTTAGTACAGTTGCAGCTAATCATCGGAAGGGGCCTGCGACATTCGAGACGCCCCTTAAAATATGGACTCTACCCAGACCAGCCTCCTTGCGCCATATTATCCTGACCATTGTTTGTGTGCTCCTCTTCGTCTTCCTGGCTGACACGCTCCCAAATAGCGACGTCGCTTTGAGCCACTTGGAAATCGTTAATTTTATAATTACATGTTTCATGCACACGCTCCGAACTCCGAACTCCAAAATGGGGAAGTCCGGGTCGCATGGTTGTGTGTGTGTATACATGGATGCTTGTGGATGTGTAAGTGGCACATAAGTGGCAGCCAGCCAGAAAGCCAACACCATTTTGGCCATAATTTAGTTTTGCCCGTCCATTAGCAGTTCAGGCCACACGAAGTGGGCGGCGGCGAGGGAGGTGCCTTTGTTGCAATGGCACTCAGCGGGAAATCAGCACCAGGATTTGGGTTGGATTTGGGTGTTGGGTGGGCAGTGGGTAGTCGGTAGTCGGTAGTGGGCAGGGAGCGCCTCAAAGAGGACGAAGTGTCCTCGAAGGAGCGGCCACAACAAGTCAGCTGCACGGCGAAAAATGGTGGGGAATACGTCAAGTCTAGGTGGCTTACATATATAACATCTATAATATTTTTTGAACTATGAGATCATTCACAGAATACACACATATAATAGCTACAATCTTAAGGTCTGGATTATAAACATAAGTAATGTTCCATTTGAAATAGGATAACAATAATATACCAATATCGTGTGATACGTATTTTTATTAGTGCTTCATGTGGGGCAGAAAGGGAACGAGTGGTAAAAAGAGGAAAAACAGGGGAAGCGGCAACAGAAAAAGAAAAAGAAGGACGAGTGGATAATTATTAATAATTATCGCATTGACGTGTTTTCGTTCTCAGTTTTTTTCTCTGCGAGGGTGTGTGCGTTGGGGTGTGTGTGTGTGCGGTACATATGTAGCAGTGGTGTAAGTGGTTTACATAATTGGTCAACTTCTGCTCCATTCCCTTCCAAATGGCCCCTTCTCCTTGGCCACTTGGCTTGTTCTTGCTGTTTGAGATTTGTTTGACTTAAGGGGTTGGCACAAAAAAGCGGGGAAAGGTTAAGGGGGAAAGCGATGGCTCAGTTTCATGGGGTTGGAAAATAAGGTATTTTGAAACACTGGTAGGGTGACCACTGGATCGGCTAAATCCTATATATCTGTCATGCAGAACAAACAAGCACTAACCTCAATGTGTAAGCTAATAAAATAACCCAAAAACTTATTTTCATAAATATATAAATAGTCACTTGTAAAATATTACATTTTGTTTGGGCTTTAGCAATATAACAATTGTTTTATTTTTGGTTTAATCAAGAATTATAAGCATTTTTTAACAATTTGCTGTTTTTTCCTCCTATTTCCCTGGCCTAATCAGCTGACTCCTTTCAGGATAGCAGGAAAACCTTCAATGATGGACCTTCACCCCTTAGAAAAATCCCCTTGAACCCAGCCCATGACTTTCTTTTGCAGCGAGCTCATTAAGCCTCAGGCGTATTAAGCGAATTCCGCTTTTCAATTATTTCAGCAAAAACAACATTTAAATGGAATTCAAAAACGCTCATAATTCAAAATTAATCCCGAACATGGGAAGTTTTGTTGGGGGTTGTCTTTGGATTCTTTGTGGACATTGCGCCTAAATGAGCAACCCACTCTTCGTGAGCGATTCAAATGAATATGAATCTGAATCGCAGACTTCAAAAGGAAGCGAAAGTCGGGGTGAAAAGCGGGCTTTTCTTTCAATTTCTGTCGACGCAGCCTTTTTGACCATTTAAGTCAGCAGAAGCCCTACACCAAGCGAAATAGAAGTACGCGCTTCTTTCAAGTGGTTCTATTTAAACTGTATCTAAAGGTTTATTTCCTTAATTGCGCAGCTCAAAATGGCGGGGCTTCATTTGACGTCGAGTGCTTCGTAATTATGTGATTTCAAAATTTTTCAATTAAAAGAGCTGAAAGGCATATCAGCAGCATGTATGACGTTTGCTGACATTTGTTTAGAGTTTGCTGCTTTGTTACATTTATTTTTTCTAGGGATTAGCGCAGCTGATGCTGTCTAAAAACAGCTGTATAAAAACTGCGGTGCAATTTACTGCTGGGGCAAAGAAAAAGTAATCAAAAGCGTTAAATTACAAAGTGACAAAGAACAAATATCGTTTTGGGTCCTGGCAAAAAATTCTTCTCCCCCATTGCTAGGCATTTTATGGCAAAGTTATAGCAAGCGAGGACGAGCTACGATAGATGGCGCCACGCAAAAAGGACGAGAGTCCTTTAGAGCTTATAACAATTCTGCGGTTTGTGTATTCGCTGAAAGCCCAAATAAGCTCGAACACAAGTTTGGGGAGGCTTAAACTTACATGTTGTTTACTGCATTTAAGAAGGCTTAAGATTGTGCGGAATTTGTCAATATAAATGATAATGATAAATAAAGGTTACTTTAGTTTTTTTCACATTTACCTAATCACTTGAGCGCACTTAATCATTTATTTTGATTGCGTAAATAACTTTTTCTTATAATATGTCTCTAAGAATTGATTTATATTTTAACTTGTTTGGTGAATCGAGGGTTCAAAACCCACTCCCTCAGGTGAAATCTTATACATAATGCCACGGAAAACTTATTGTCCGTCGTTAAGATCCGCTAATGGACTAGCCCCTTTGAAAAAGTCACGGCAAATATACAAAATCGGCTGGGACTTCCAAAGTCCTTTAAAACTGCAACTTAAATATCCAAAAAACTTGACACAGCGTTCTTGTACTCTCGATCGAGCAACTTAAATTGGTTAATTTCAGGGCGATTCGGGGGAAACTGGGGATTGCGAACTTGATATCCGACGTAAGGCAGCCAACATTGGATGGATTGGATGGATGCGTGACAGTTGGAGCACTACAAACACCCACAAACACACACGCAGTGCCATCCACATCCATGTCAGTATCTGATTGAATCAACTTTATTTCGAAATGATGCCACTTAAGGACTGCTCCCCCGCCCGCCTCCCCCCGATGTGTGTGTGTGTGTGCGTGTCTGTGTGTTGGATACAGTTTTGCATGTACAAACTTACGCACACACGCGCGCACATCCGAATCCGTAGCATACTTTTTGGCATGTGCAACGTGCCGACCGAAATAAACTTGATAACAAGCAATTTCTCACGTCTCTCGAGCGTGGCGTGCCATTTTTGGTTGCCAGCGCTGCTCTTGCTGCTATTTCTGATTTTCAGGACGATGATGAGGCACACACCAAAAGTCTCATATGCCGGAATCGAAATCTGCATGGTACACCGCCATCAAAATTCGTAAGAAGTAGTTATAGTTTCAAAACGAACTGAGAATTTAAAAATAAATGTAGTCTTAAAAAATGTTAATCGATTAAGAGCTGGCATTTATTAAAATATATTAAGTTAATGGTACATAAACTTGATATTTATTTAAAATTTATAATAAACAACATTTGTTTTGAATTTTCTATTTATATGGGCAATAATATCAATAACTTACTTGTGTTTTCCACGTGTAGACCCGTTTGCCTTTCATATTTTCGGCCCCATGTTTTGACTTTCGACGCGTCCCACTTCGATTTGTTGCTCGTTTTGCTTATCATTAGTTTAATTGGTGGCATGACGACATCATTGACATCTATTCCCGCTTTTCCGCCTTATGCCGTTTAATTGGATGTTGGCAGTCGCAGGCGCAGCAGGTGGTGAAAAGGACGGGCGGAATGGGGTGACAAGATTAAATGGGGGAGTGTCTTGTATTTTGACATTTGACACAATTTGGATGGCTCGCAGCGGCATCAACAAACCCCCCTGCCCCCGGTGGACTTTTAATTTGTCACTAATTTTCCACGTCTCGTCAAATTTCATTCCTCATTAACGCCCAACGGACACAGAAAAAACGATTCCCATTTCGCCAACTTAATGAAAGTGTCAAAACTAACGAGCCTCAAATTGTTTTTATTTCTACGTGGCAATAATAACAGCAATATAATAATGATTACAGCGAAGACGGCAATAGACCATCCATTGATTGCTTCATCAGCAGCACATTTTATTTCCTGGGAGCTTTGTCACTTGATTGATTGGAAAAATGATTCAATCTGGCCTACGGGCTTTGGTTATTATTTGGATTATCGAGGGGAGATGTGGTTCGTAAACGAAGTATGTTTGGTGGGGATGCTTAGATTGGTTTAAAGTTGTTGTTTTACGAAGATAATTGATATGGATTATAAGAATTACCCTTTGAGGTAGGCTTACATTAGATGTAAGTTGTATGTAGTCAACAATGATAAGATGGAACCCCTTGTTTTAAAAGCTTTAAAGCGGAAATGAATTGTTATAGAATGAATAAAACTATTTTTCAGGGATCTTTCCTGAGTTTCAGTGCAGTACTATAACTTTTAAGCCGAAGTCTGGATCTCGATTCCCAGAACATCTTCGAAGTGCCTGGGGAAGCAGCCGCAAAAAAGGATGCTGGGCAAAAGCTGCCTATTTGGACAATCGCTGTCAAAACATTTGGTAATTGATACCAGGACTCTCGTCCCCACCACTTACTAGGACACAATGGCAGCCACACAAATAAATAAATAGGAGGAAACGCGGCAAGTTGATTAAATTGCGTGAAGAGCAAAACGACAACCGCAAGGATAATGGCAGAAAGGATTGCCCGTGTCATGACGATCGGGTTTCGATTACAAAAAGGAAATGCCCCGCTCCCTATATTTATACAATTCAAATGCCGCTTCCTGGCGCGAATGTCATTCGTCTAAGGATGGTCACAAAGGATTCGACGGGACTTTGCCTTAAGGATATTTGTTTCCCTGCGCAGAATTGGTTTCGCAATAAGCAAATTGAAAATCGAATGCGCCATCTTGCAGGTTTCCCTGCATCCGCATCTGTAGTGATATGGTGTGTTTTGACAATCTGAATTAAAATCTAAATCGAACATTTACATTTTCTTTTATTTGGAGGAGTGGAAAATAGAGCAAGCGATAAATAAACACTTATTTAAAGCGGCGCTTTCTTCTCAAATTATAATCAATACTCTTTTTGAAGACCAATTTTTTAAGGAGTACTGCCCTAATTTTTTCAGTGAACCCACCGCTGGCAGCTTCCAAACCAAATTCAACCCCCACACCAACCGACTCAAACGGAATCCTTCGATTTCCAGTCGAATTGAGCCGCAGGTTCCCCTCCTTCCACTCACACACTTTTCCACCTCAAACACATTATGCAATCATTATATTTTTCTGCCTATTAACAAATAAATAAATCCACAGAAATTTGCATAAGCATTGCGCAGGTGATTTGGTCAATTGAGTGTGCATGGGTCTCCGATTACGAAACGAATGAATGAATTATAGATTAATTTAATGAACTGACTACTCAATCGGAATGGTTGCGGAAAACAATGGACTAACCGATCGTCAACGGAAGAAGATTTTATTTAATTATTCATTTACGCTTTTAGGTAAGTCAAAAAACTGCATATCATCAACATTTTAAGTATAGTTAAAACAAAACATTTTGGGCTCCTCGTTAAAGAAAATAACCAATCTTCAAGAAACACAATACTAAAGAGTCTTTTGCGATATAACTTATACATATATGCGATTTTCTGCTCGGTGAAATAACATTTGAAGTGGTTCAACAAATCGAATAGATAAAACCAATCACAGTCCCTCGATTTTGACAATAAGTGTCCGAGAATAAGCAAATAAATCGAGTTGCCATTCACTTAGGCATGAAAAGCACTTTGCCCTGACCATTTTCGCATTATTTTTCTCCAACAGCTGAGGCACCTTTTCGCATATGTCCTCCCGCTTTTTGTTGCTCAATTTGTGTTTCAATTTGCTCAATTATTCCCACACACTTGGCTTGCCATTTTCGCACTTATTGGCAGGGGGAGGAGGAAAATTGTGTTACCGGGACACAAGAAACACACAAAATATATAAGAAAGCCAAAGCTTTGTCCATCCGAAGTTTATATACCCTTCTTGTTATAACAAATAGTCGATACTCTAGTTAATTTCCTATTAACTATACCTTATACTCGCCGATCTAGCCGAGTCGATAGATGTCGATGGCATCGACCATAGCGTTCTTTCTTGTTTCATCTGAAATCCTACTACCTATTTTTGACCCAAAAAAAACTACGTATTTTAGCAATCAATTTTCGAAATAAAGTCGGAAAAAGGAATGCCATACCTCGATGAGCTCGTAATTAAATTCCCAATCGATTGGCATTCAAGCCTAAAAACTTTAATTTTTGACCATTTTTGGCCAACAAAAAATAAAAAAAACACACGCTAAATACGGTTACTTTTCCTAAAACTCTTATTTAATTTTCCACCGAGTGTATAATTGTTTTATTAACATTATTGAGTCAGCTGTAAATTTTATTAATGCTACACTTACATTTATAAATTCTTGCCGGTCGTTTGACAAAAATGTGTCATGAATTTTAGGTTTTTAAAGCCAATTTATTCAAAGACAAAATTGATTGTAACTTAAATTTTTTTCGGTTTTGCAGTTCAGGTCTCTCATTTCGAGTTCATTTGAAAGAACAATTGGAGTGCCACGATGAGTCTGATATCATTATCATTTTCATTATCATTACACCTGCCACTGACTAATTGCTGGCTGCTCTTTGCCGTCAAGAGAAAGTTTTTCCCGCGGAAAAGTGGGAAGAGTCAGCCGTAAAATTTTAATGATTCGTAAGTTGATACGCCTTGTAAGGAAAACTTAGACAAAAAAATGGTGAAAGGGGGTGGAGTGGTGGAAAATACAAATTAAGTGAGTACTCGGCTTTGTCAACCTCTCACTAATCCGGTGGAGGACATTTCTTATTGAGTATCAAAGGCGAAAAGCGGAGGAAAACCCAGGAGCACTGAAGCAGAAAAAGGTGGCGAACGAAAGAAACCAAAACTCTCCTGGAAAAATGCGAACAAATGAGGTGCGGGGTGCATGTCAAAAGATTATGACAATTTTCCCACCACAAATGAACATGAAAATCCGACAGGCGACAACAACAGCCAAAGGAGCAACAGCCCAGGACCTCGAACATTGTTAGCTGCTGTTGACAAGGATTAAGGACATCCATGGAAAATAAGAAAATGACAAAATTCACAAAGGCACAAAAAATAGATGGTAGAAAAGAAAGAAAAGCCCGAACAGACAGTAATCAATGAGAGAGGAAAATAGCGAAAATTATGATTGATGTCGATTGTTTGATTGGGTCGAGAGAGAAAGATTGGAGGTGTGCGGAGAGAATAGAATGGCTTCCCAATGAAAATGCCTTTCGGGAGCACCATTTTGTTAAGGTACAACGTATTTACGCAAATATGGGAAATACGATGTGTGACATTGTTAAGCAGACCAAATTACAAAATTCTCCCAACTCGAATTGCAACTGAGTCGAAGTGGAGTGGCAGAGTTGCCACCCGGGGGGCGTTTCCACTTGAGCGTTGCGACAGCAACCCTTTTCTCATTAATAATCATTTAGGAAACACTTTTTTGCGTCGAGTATAATTTCAACAATGTCATCGAAAGTTCCCAGCCACGCAGAACTCTCCTTGAGGGTTAGACGACGTCGACAACGTCATCGACGCGGGGTGCTATGCAAAAAAAGAAGGGGGGCTTACCCAAAACGGAAGGGGCAGGCGAGTGCATCGAGAACCCCCGGATTTTGGAGCTCCTTTTGATCGAATTAAGGCGCCCAGCATGGCGTCCAAATATGGCCAACTTGTCACTTGCCCGGAGGCTCAAGTCACCCGACCAACACCCAAAACCCACCCATGATCCACCCACTTTCCCCTGAAACCATCCACTTCCACCTGCCTCGTGCTCGAGTGCAGTTTATTGTTTGATTTCGCTCTTTGTGCATTTGCTCGCCCTTTGAAATTTAAATTGAGGCTCAAATTAAAATCAAGAGTGAGCAAAGCGTTCGCCATCATTCCGTGTCGGCCATCATGGCTCCCTTTTTTTGCTTTTAATTTTAAAATCTTGGTATCCGCCCAATTCGTGGACATCAAAGTGGAGCGTCGCATGTGAAATGTGGAAATTTTCCGAATGCTCCCTCTTTTGTGATTGTGCAGCTTGGCTTGCAGTCGCGCCCCCGGAAAAAATGGGAATAAAGACAGCGAATAAAGGGTCTTTCAAGAGGCCTGAAAGGTTTCACGCTCCAGCGCGGTGCTAAATGAAACTTTACCCAGTTGGGAAAATCTAAAATTATTAAAACATTTATAATTTACAGAAATGACTTAAAAAGTTGTAATCTTTATATAAGACGCGAATCGAATTAAAATTTTACTAATATAATGTTACTAGTATAAGCCCAAAATATAACATCTTAAACAACGAAATAAACGCTAATGCCTTTAAATAGATACAAATTTGGCATATTAAAACCTGATGCTCAGCAATAGGATATAATCATCCGATCAGCAACAATTTTTACCTTAATAGATATATATATAAAACAACGATTTGCATACTAAAGCTTTTACGCTGTAAAGACTGTCTTCAGTAACAGGGCCGTTTTTCATGATTTACCGGTGATCTTTTTTATCTACGTCTAGTGATGCTGATAAAGAATATATAGCGTATACCATATAGGGTTTAAAACGTTTTCTTTACTGCGTTACAAGGACCCAATTTATAGTACCTACTCCCAGGCTGTTAAGAGTGTTATTTCCATGTTAATGTTAAACAATTTTTAGATTCTATATCAATATAAAATTATTACAAATTTGTCATTTTCTAAAATTGCCTTTTTGTCGCCAATTGTAAAATCAGATGTTTTGTGTATGTATAGAAGGTTCTATCGTCACAATAGATTGTTGTATGATTTATAGAACTTAATTTGCTTAAAAAGATACTAACGCTGAACTTAATTGCTCTGTAGCCACACATATTATCCTGGGGCCATAACATCTGATGTCTGCTAGAAGCCTTCTAGCGATTTTTACTCGTCTTTCCTAATCGCCTATGGGCAGATTAAATGAATTGGTAAAATGCACAAACGTAAAAAGCGCAATAAGATCCTTTGTGACACACGTGCTTCCACGTCCACGAAGGACGCCCATCCGACAAAGGGATAACACCTCACAGCGATATGCGAAATAATTGTTTATGGTGTTTTAACACTTTGAACGAAACGAAAAGAAGTCCCGGAGAAATGCAAACATATAACAATTATGAGGCTAAGGATGAGGAGCGTTATGCAAAGCAGCGAGGGACATCCTAGGGGGAGGGCTTTTGGGGATATGGAAAAATGCGTCTCATTACAGAGCCATCAGGTTGATATGTGCCCACACACACCAGCTCTCGAGGACGACGTCGTTATCCTTAATTTATAAAAGCGTGCATTGCTGCTGTCATCATCTTGTGAATATGCATGAAACTGGAAGGAATTAAATTTCCGACTTACCAACAACACATAGAGAAAATGATTATCGTTGAACTGATGTCACACATATGGGTTGGCACTATTTAAAATAGTTTCGTCACCAAAAAGTTCATGTTTAAGTTTGCGTTTGTATGACACTGACATTGAAAAAATAGCACTCGATATAAGGTCGATTGGTTGCAATTTAGAACTAAATAAATTCGTACTTAGATAAAATAAAATAATAATTTTATTAAAGCTTGGAAAGTTAAAAAAAAATTCTCATTTTTGTAGTCTAAGGAGAGTTTAATTGAGCCACGCCACATCATGGATCCTCTGCTACCTTTTTTTTGCAAGCCAAAAAATATTTCTTGCAGTGTGTCTTTGAATTGAAATGAAATGTAATGCAATGTAACCGAATAACGAACCAACCAAGCGAAACCGCCGGCACCACTGAGCCACCCACAGCACCACACGATCCCACACCACTGCACCACATTACCACCTGCAGGCTGCAGTTTTCCTTTTGTGCTCGTCCTGCAGTAATTTGCATATGCATTAATATGCTTCAAGTATCCTTTATCCGCGTATCCGTGCATATCCTTGAGTCCTAGCACAGCAATATGAATAACTGCGTGGTGCTTTGGCTTTTGTGCACTTATGTGGACTCGCAGGATTGGACTGCCTCCCCAAAGACGCGAGTATCTGACAGATGAGGTTGCATAAGCCAAGGATGTCTTAAGGTAAGGAGGTGTCCTTTTAATGTCCTTGTTAGGCGTTCTGAAGCGATTTCAAATGTTGTAAGCGGATACTATAGAGGTGGCAAAAAGCGTATTAAATCTTAAAACAATTATATTACCCGGAGTAGAAGAGAATATGATCAAAAACACCTAAGCTGATATGTTCGACCTATTATTTTTCTGATCATTTTGTCCATGGGATCCATGGGAGCTATAAGATATAGTTATATACCACTTGAAATAGAAATAAGACTTTTGAGAGTGTTTCATTCTGATTGCTTTAGTATTTTACATTAAAATTGTTCTTCACTTTAACCAGTTCCATTGGGGTCCAGAAGGGAACCCAAATCTGAACTTCTAAATTCCATAACTTGACCTGTAGGATCCCGATCTTTAAGTGGGATACCTCTATGAATTCGTGGTTTAATTCTCTGATATTCTACATTAAAAGTTTTCTTTTAAGCGAGGGTCAAAATTTTAGCCCACTTTCATGTTCGATTATTCCGTAATTCTAATGGGGTCCAGAATGGGAACCCAAAACTGAACTTATAAATTTCATAACTTGACCTGTATGATCCCGATCATTAAGTGGGATACCTCTATGAATTCGTGGTTTATTTCTCTGATATTCTACATTAAAAGTTTTCTTTTAAGCGAGGGTCAACATTTTAACCTATTTTCATGTTCGATTATTCCGTAGTTCCAATGGGGCCCAGCATGGAAACCCAAAACTGAACATCTAAATTCCATAAATTGTCTTATAAGATCCCGATTTTGAAGTGGGATGCCTCTATGAATTTGTAGTTTAATTCTCTAATATGCTACATTCAAAGTTTTTTCTTAAGCGAGGGTCAAAATTTTAACCCATTTTCATGTTCGATTTTTCCGTAATTCCAATGGGTCCAACATGGGAACCCAAAAATGATCTTCCAAATTCCATAACTTGACTTATAGGATCCCGATCTTTAAGTGGGATACCTCTATGAATTTGTAGTGTAATTCTCTAATATCCTACATTAAAATTTTCCTTTTAAGCGAGGGTCAAAATTTTCACCCACTTTCATGTTCGATTATTCCGTAATTCCAATGGGGTCCAGAATGGGAACCCAAAACTGAACTTATAAATTCCATAACTTGACCTGTAGGATCCCGATCTTTTAGTGGGATACCTCTTTGAATTCGTAGTTTAATTCTCTGATATTCTACATTAAAAGTTTTTTCTTAAGCGAGGGTCAAAATTTTCACCCACTTTCATGTTCGATTATTCCGTAATTCCAATGGGGTCCAGAATGGGAACCCTAAACTGAACTTCTATATTCCATAACTTGACCTGTAGGATCCCGATCTTTAAGTGGGATACCTCTATAAATTCGTGGTTTAATTCTCTAATATGCTACATTCAAAGTTTTTTTTTAAGCGAGGGTCAAAATTTTAACCCACTTTCATGTTCGATTTTTCCGTAATTTCAATGGGTCCAGCATGGGAACCCAAAAATGAACTTCCAAATTCCATAACTTGACTTATAGGATCCCGATCTTTAAGTGGGATACCTCTATGAATTTGTGGTTTAATTCTCTGATATTCTACATTAAAATTTTTATTTTGAACGTGGGTCAAAATCTTAGCCCACTTTTATGTTCGATTATTCCGTAATTCCAATAGGGTCCAGAATGGGAACCCAAAACTGAACTTTTAAATTCCATAACTTTACCTGTAGGATCCCGATCTTTAAGTGGGATACCTCTATGAATTCGTGGTTTAATTCTCTGATATTCTACATTAAAAGTTTTCTTTTAAGCGAGAGTCAACATTTTAACCCATTTTCATGTTCGATTATTCCGTAATTCCAATGGCGTTTAGAATGGAAACCCAAAACTTCACTTATAGATTTAATAACTTGAGTTATTGGATCCCGATTTGGTCGTGGAAAAATGTATGAGTATTTATTAGCCACAAAATTGTATAAAGGAATTTGGCGTGCTGAAGGTGCGCACGTCACGACTTTTGTTAGTCGCAAATGACAACATAAGTCATGTAAAATGTCTGATAATGTTAAAATAATGGAAATGTAAAATTAACCAAATTTTAATGTTAATTAAAATATTATCGCTTCAGTGGGTAATTACAATTCCCAATCAGTTATAGCTAAGTTCAAGTTCTGCTCTGACTGATAATAAATTCGTTGACCAGAAGTTTTCGCTAGGCTAAGCTAAGTATTTTAAAACATACAAGATAAGTTGTCAAATCTGATCAGTTTACTTAATAGTCGTTAATGGCATTTATATATAATATTACTGAATCATTAGCTTTCAAGTTTCTTATTTTTGTTGTTATAGTGTTAGGCAATCCCAAGATTTTGGCGCAAAAGCTTTGGGAATGGCCTTTCGATCTGTTAACTTAGTAGCCTGATTAGTTAGGCGGTTGTTGGCTGAAAGTAACCACCGATTACCAAAGGGGTTGTCAAATCCAAATCGTAATCAGCGTTTTAATAAACCCCTCACCCCTATATTTCGCATATTTCCCAACCCCTCGTAGAATGAAAATTTATAATGGCTTCCTCTTCTGAGACCACCTCTCGAGGGGTGAGAAAGAGAGAGGGCTACCACAGCGGAGAGAGACAGAAGTATGGCGAGTGAAAGAGTGAGGGCGACTGGTGTGTGCGCAGGTCGAACGAGTGCGAGCAAGAGGGCGCGAGGGAGAGCGCAAATGCAATTCATAAAATGAATAAATGAGGCCACAGAAAAAAGGGCGTGCGACAGAGAGAGCACTACGGCGAGCGAAAAAGAGGGCAGAACAAATTAACTGGGAGGGGCAAACATGGAACTCCTCTCAAGGATGATTGCGAAAATCAGAATAAGGCAAAAAAATCAAGGGTTGCTCTCGGCCACTCTGTAAACCACCCATCTGTAAACCCACTCAGCAACCACCCACCCACCCATTACCCTGCCAGCAGGTAAGAAACAACCACCATCGGGCTGACGTGGGTTAAACAGAGATAGCCAGCCCTCAAAGTCCGGAGTCCCTGGACCTTGGCGCCAGTTTGGGTCCTGGTTGGTCGGTTGTCCGCATTTCAGGGGGCTTATGGGTGGTTCGCCGGATATTAGATTGGAAATATTGAATCCACGTAATCACTGATTGTGATGACTTGATGATTTGGGCGGTAAACACTTGACGAGCTCGAATTTGGATTGCATCAAATCAACAATTATGCAGGGCCTCTGCATCTCTTCTAATGAGGCATATCGTGGAGGTTCAATTTTAATGAGATCTGCCAGCAATTAGACTGATTGCGGCTAAGGAGAGTCAATTAATGCTGGGATTAAACACAGAATAAAGCCGCACAAGCTGAGTGCTAACTTCATCATAGCTCAGGGAAAATGTTATATCTCTTAAGATCCGTACTTTTAAGTATTTGGAAGTCCTTAAAAATATCAAGAAAGCAGTTACGAAAACAAAAGAAAGTTTTTTATATTTTTAAGTATTTGTACATATATGTACAAAGACTTACAATTTTTATAACATAATTTTTTAAGAACTTTTTTTTGGATTATATTAAAACCAACTAAGCCTTTGGAATAAGGAAATCCAGTAATCGCGGCTCAAAGCTCTTGAAAATTATATATCCGACTTGTTGCCAACCTAAACGCCCTCTACTCATACGTATACTTATAACCCCTACTCACCATATTTTATCCTCAATCAGTGCCATAGCCCCACACCTGATGTTACGCTTCATTTGCTCTGCTGATTTCGAAGTTTTTCCAATATTTCAATGCAATTTTCGTTTTTAATTTCGGAGGAAGAATCCCGAGTTCGTCTTCGTCGTCAGTTGATTATGTCGCTGTGGGAATTGAGTTTATGATGGCGAACCACTCGCATCCATATGCAAATCTCGTTAGTTGAGTTCCATCCCTCCGCAAATCGTTAGCGCATCTCGAATGCGGGAAAATCGAGGTGGAAATTGAATTTTGCAACTTTTTATTTGGCTCTAAACACGCCTCCACAATGGCATATTAATTTCAGATGTGAAAATGTTTGCCAGAAAGGCTTTTGAAAGCTATATCCAAGGGCCCTTCAGACCACACTCACTTTTTATGTTTTACGGCCTAACGAGTTGCAGAATCTCATTCATTATACGACGATTTGCAGTATTATGGCCTCGATGGCAGCCCCAATCCTAGGGTTATTTATCGGGAAATACTGGGAGAAAATATCAGCAAAACCGCTCTTAAATTTGACACTTTATCCCTCATTAAAAGGATTTAAGCTTTGGTTCTATAAGGAGCTCCGTTCATCTCTATATAATTTCTTAAAAAGTTAAAGAGCAATTGATCAATTAATCAAACGATCAGTAAATACAGCATGTTATTAATTGACTTTTAAAATTCTAATTAGTAGTAAACCGAATAATATATAATATAATAATATTTTATTTATATATTTATTTTGCTCTGTTTGTTATATATTTAATTTATATATTTATTTTGCTCTGTTTGGTAGAACTCTGAAATCTACCTTTTTTATTCACCCGGATTAAAATTTGCATTAAGTGAAGTAGTCATCAGTTATCAGCATCAGCATCAGCAGCAACATTATCATTATTATCATCGTGATTATCGTGGGGCAACGCAGCAAATTTTGAATTGAATAGACGGGCGCCGTCTTCGGCCCCTCAAGGGGTTTCCCCAACGAGGGGGTGGTGGGTGGATGAGTGGGTGGGTGGTTGGGTGGTGCGGTGGCGGCATTGTTTGCGCCAACGGAGCTCAAAACTCAACCTCATTTAGAGCAGAAATATGCCAACCGTTCTCGACATCCAACAGCACTCGGCATAATAAAACAAACTTCAGAATCGCAAAAAAATACAGATTAAAAAAAAGGGGTTCCATCGGGGGTTATGTTGTGTGCTTCAGTTGCCTGTTAGTTTCAACACAAAATCAGGGACATTATAATCGTTCTCATTACCGGCGTCCTCGTTGTCGTTGTCGTTAATATCCTGGAAAACCTACCTCGTCAACTCATCAGCGTCATTAGCGAAGAGCAGCGGAAGGAAAGAAAAATCGGGCTAAGAATGGGTTTGGATATGGTCGATACGAACAATACTCTATGGTGAAAATGTATGCATATCCGAAATAGCTAAACTGAAAATTTAAATGCTTTATTATTAAATAAAAGTAAAAATAGCAAGTCTAATTATATTGATTTTAATTGTTTTACTAAATAATAATGTTAGGTCATAAATAAAAATGTTGCACACCCTTAAAGTCAATATTATTTTTTTTGCAAAACAAAGTTTAAAAGCATTTCAATTCAATTTAATCAAAATAAATGCAATAAATTAAAATATATCGTATTCAAATGTATTTGTTTTTACTTATTGGTGAAGGAGTATTTTAGGTACTCTTTTAGAACATGTAATATATAATACTTATGTAATATATTATAGTGTATAGTTTCTGTGTCCGAAGCCCAATGCAATACAGCTCCCGATAACTTAACCGACCACGCCAAATCAATCCATTTCAGTCCAATCCAATTCACTGCTACCTGGCAAGTTCGTTGAGTTTTCAATTGATAATACACTTGACTGAATCCAGCACATCCCTCAACCTCCTTTCAGGATCCATTCCATTTTTCAGGATCCATTCAATGCCCATTCAGACAATTGCACAGCCCATCGAAAAGTCACTGTGAAAAACAAGGAATCTTATGTATAAGGTATATTAGTGTTACAAGTAAATATTTACAGAATGTGGTATCCATATTTTAAATTAAAAAAATTAAAAAAATAAGCTATCGGTGTAACAGTATGTCTTTTAGATATACTATGTTACCAATCGGAGCTAATAAGTTTTAAGGGGGACTTACTTACTTATTTATGATTATATTATTTACAAAGCGAGTAGAAATATGAATATTATTTTAACAGTTTAATTTTGCCAAAGGTCTCAGCCTGGAGATATTTTCCTACACTTTCAGTGCAGCCGAATCGCAATTTCTCAGTCAGACAGTCAGTCGATTTGTCAATCAGTCAGTCAATTGGGGAACGCAATTTTCTATTGGCAGTCGGCGACAGGAAGCCAGGATGCTGAAGGATGCCGGAGAAGGCCATGAGACGGGGGACTGCGCGGGTAAAATAATAATTCAACATTTTTACGCTTCCATTTATTATTATATTGTAGCTCTTGAGTGCACTTTTAAGGGGTTGTGTAAATTATTCAGCTTAATTCGGATCCCGGCATTATTCGGTGACCTAACCCCCATGCACAACCCACCCTGGGCATCCATCGCATTTGTCAAGTTTTCCTTTGACTCGATGCGATTCGCTCTGGGTGCTCTTATTATATTTTTCCTTCCTATGTTTTCTCATATTTCGCTAATGGCTGCCTGGCAGGACTCTTGTGGGCTGGGAGGTGCATTGCGCACAGGATGTCATTATGGCGCACAACTGCAATGGGGAATTATGTTGGCTGTTGTCCTCGCTCGCCTCCTTTTTCTTCCGCAAAATTGAATGATATCGAATTTGAAATTTCGCAATTTCAGCTTCGGGGCTGCGGGCCAGAATTAATGGATTGCTGATCCATCCACCAAAATGTGAGTGCGTGTGTGGGGGTGAAAATAGGAAACCAATTATAACGATTACGACCCCGATTGTAAGTGTAATTCCACGCGAAAATCAGAACTTACTTCACCCGTGGTGTCCATAAGTCAAAAAGCGTGGAAAATCAGTTAGCACCAACAGCTATTTTCCATAACTTCCGCGCTTCCGAATAAAATGGCATTTGGCATTTTCTATTACCGCTTGGCATTTTCGATTCACAAGGAGTTGCATGGCAAATATTGGCAGCTCCAAAAGGCAACGGGAAATGGGGAAAATGAGGGGTGGCACTGGGGGCCACGTCAAAAGCAGTTAACAGCAGACGAGCTAAGTGAGCCGTAGTTACATGTATTTGTATGCGTTTGACAGAAGTTATTAAATCGAATCAATTCGGAGGTGCTGGCGTCATATTTGTTGTGCAATCATCATAACAAAAACGATTTCGATTTCGATTCCGATTCGGAATTGAATCGGGCTTAACAGCCAACTCCTTCGACTGCCGCTGTCAGTCCCTGGGAAATTGCAACTAAACGAATTTATATTTCTATTACTAGTTCCATTTGGCATGTTGACACTTTAACTGTTGGCATTGCACTTGCTTTACTTGGATTGCGATTTTCGTGCTTATAGTTGCCAGCAATGGATATACAGTAGTCCATGGCATGAGGGAAATAGCAATAAATCGTAGAAAAGAATGTAAAGTCTCGTTAACAACCATATAATATGTAAATTCCAATGAGTTCAGCTGAAATCCTAAACAAAATGGAAAATAAAAGGAAAGTAAAAATTAAAAATATTCAGTTCGTGTCGAATAATAAATTCTAATTTGTATTGCTTCAATAATTACAAAACCAATTTACAATATCAAAAAGGTAAATAAAAGTTTCTATTTTTTTTTACAAGGTAACCAAAGTTTAACGTCTTAGGCAAATGATATCCGTTCAATTCACAAACTTAACAGATGCTCCTAGACAATAGTAATGACGATAAACCAATAGCAGACCGCAAATAGCACCGCCACGCTACCCCCGAATTTAGAGTTTTCCCGGGTTTTCCCACTTCAGAGGGGACTTGTCAGAATTGGTTGACATGTTTGTCCTTCGTCTTTCGGTGACGTGAACTGTTTACACTTCATCCTTTTGTCAGCTCGATGGTAGCGACGATAAAAAGGCCCATTGTGCACGGTATCTATCAGATACGCTTCTTTATTTTCCCTTATTTATTTGCTCACGCCGACAGATGTTGCATTCGATATATTTACGCATAATGTTGTCCCGATTCTCGGAATAGCAAATTGCTAAATTGTGTTTTTTCAGGTAAAACAGTTCCAGGTGCTTAAGGCCTTTGCTCCATCAGCAAAAATGTGAAAATATGAGTGGAGAAATTTCTCATTTGCATAGCAAAAGCATAAATAAAACACGAAAAAGAAGCAAATCGCCTTCAAAGAAATTTCCCATCGTAATCTGGAATTAATTCATTTACGAAATATGAAATTTCCATTTGTGCGGCGGAGGGTGAAAATTGCCGTTAAGCAATTTCTTTACCTTTTATATGCAAAGAAGTTCGGTTTTATATTTCTGTAGGTGGAGTTTGGGGCGGAAATGGGCGTGGCTGGGTCAGCTGAAGCAGGTGCAATTTGGCAAACGATTTTTTGCTGTCTACAATTTTTAAGTCAATTACTTTCTACTTTTTATAACAAAAATGTAAAAGATGTAATTTGCATTGACTCTTTTAAAAATGATTAAGATTATGATTTCTGATGCTAGAACTTTAATTGTTAGTTCCTTTCTGCATAAACAGGTAAATTATAAGTTCTTTTAAATACTAAAATTACTTTGGCTAAAAATGTAATTGTTTCAGATGGAAATGAGTCATCGCGAACTAATTGAACGTAGTCTGTACTTTGGCATCATATACATGTCTATAGACATAATTTACCATCCAGAAAACAGAATTTTCGGTCGCATAACAGGTCCTTCCCACCCCCATACGAACCCAAAGTCCGGACAATCCGAAATTCCCCTAATACTCCACGTGTAATACTGGATATCTATTCTGGATTGTCTTGTTGACTGCGTTCGACTGGACCGCAATGAGTGTAAATAAATCCAAAGGGAAAATGCTTGGGTTTTTCCGAGCGGCCACAGGATTTCACAGGGCAAAGGACGGGGCAGGACAGGCAAGGATAACAACTTGGCCCATTGTCAAGAGGGCTCTAAAGCTTTTAGCTTAAATACACTTTGGACCAACTCCTTGGCGAAGAATTCGGGGTTGAGGGCTGTCGTCCTGCCATTGACATATTTGGCCGGCCCGTCTTTGCCCGGGAGTAATTTAATTTATCGTTTTTATTGTGTATTGAGGACATTGCAATGGGAAAATCGACATTAAATGCAACTTAACGAAATTGCCAACAACTCACTTGGGTTCCTCCCCATTATTTTGGGCAGCATCGCTTAATAGGCGGAAATTAAATCAAACTGCGACGTGACGCATACGCACCGTGGTCCCAAGGATATGGGCAGGCGCAATGGCCACACACACATACGCACACACCAGCCAGAGGGCTCATTAGTACTAATACTCGTGCGGTGAATAAAACAATATGCAATCCTTTGAGAGGATTGAAAAAGCTCCTCTTCCCCCTTTTATGTTCCTGGAAAGCTGCTTGCAAAGTGCTTGCAAACTTTTCAGCGCTCGCAATCAGCAATCCTCATTTTAGTCGGGACACAAACCTAGGGCTAGAGCGTCCTGAGATTCGGGGACTCTAGACTTATGGCTAAGCATTATCCCTTGAAGTAGATTTATCAGGAATGTCGCACAAATCTCTATAGATTTAACCACTGGGTAAGGAGTTACTAAAATGGGCACGGCTGGAGCTCTTAGCATAGGAAAACTACTATTTCAATACATCATTAAGAGTATCACATATCTTTTTAGAAACCTAAGCAAGTATTCTTGTAGAGTAAAAAATTCATTAATAAAATAAAAGTTTTATAAAATAATGTGTTTTTTTTAAATTCAACAACCTTGTTTTTTTAGACCAATTTTGAGAGGCAATTCTAAAAAGCTGAGATAAAATTATTTGACATGAAATTTCACTGTTTTAATGTTAATTTACATATTGAGACCCTAATATGATATAAAAAGAATTTCTGAGAATATAAACTCAATTCGTAAAAGATAATCGTTGACAATAGATACCGATTCAGTAAAATCGATTAACAAATGATGTTGTTGATTTTGTTTACAAATATTAATCTCTAAAAAACCTAAACAATCTACTTATTATTTTATTGAATTCCTAATTTCAACGCTAGCCAGTATTTAGTTTGTTCTTGTGGATTGCTACGAAAATCTATCCGAAACTGGTGGGAGATGTGAGTAGGCCCTACCTGTTCTTAAAGGCATGAAAGAGGGTTATTGGGCACTAAGAAAGTCAATAAGCCCGAGTAGAATTACCTTGATTGTTGCGGAAGGGGCCATGGTACGCGGATATAAATGGTTGGGTGTGAGGTCCTTTCCCCTCGAGTGCTCAACCACTTCAAAGTGCAAATGTCAAAATGCACTTGAAGCTACCGAATCACTTGATTACTTATTTAGCATTTACTCTAATTTCCATCGCGCCTTCTACAATTGTCTAATTGCAATCTGCGGATTGGGGAAATGCCTATTATGCAATCAGGACTGCATCTGCATCCCAATCTGAATATGGTTTTCCCTTCGTTCTGCTGTTCACGCCACTTGCGCTTTATTCAAATTTTGAAATTTTCAAATGAAAAACAAAAGCGAAGGCGCTCCATTCAAAAAATGCAAAAAAGAAAGGAAAAGAAAAAGAAAAGGATTGAAATGGTATGGAGAGCAGTCGCCGTTGCCGCAAATCCTTTTATGATAATTTCTCAAGAGTGTCGTCCTTTGATCAAGCAAGTGCCCATTCAAGCATGAATGTGAATATGATTTCCAACCACACACCCATGAGGATTTAATAATTCGTTAAGCGAGATTAAAATTGCTAACTGCAGCCGCTCGACCACCATGGGCCCAGATCGCTGGTGTCAGCAGTGAAATGGAAAAGTGCCCTTGCAATGCCAAAAAAGTATGAAAAGCCATAACAAACGCTACATTTCATATAATACTCTTTCATATAAAAATAGATTACCAAAAACACTGTTCACTTTTATATTTATTTTAGAATTTGGTGCATATTCATATGTACTTACGGAAATAAATATATAAATTCTCAATAGAAATCTGTTTTTACGAGGAGTCCAGTAAGCCCTTCTTATGTTGTATACATATATCCTAAATAAATAAGTTATATACTTTATAAAACCCGAGGCCGATAACTTGTTTTGCCCCACTGTTCTCCAGAGTCACCTGCCCATATCGGGGACTCGTTAGTAGTAGGATTTATTTTGGTGCCTTCCACGTTTTACCCATTATTTTTTTGTAATATGCAAAACTGCAGTGGCTCTACACCTCCTTGAAAAACCCATTTCCCCCACCGTTTCTCCGTCAATTTTCGTTGGCTTTTTTCACCGGGTCCGTTGCTTGTTTCCTGGGAAATCATTGCAATTAAAGCGTAATTGTTTTTACGCATTTGTCCACTCCCCTCCTGATCCCATTCTGCACCGACTGCTTAGCTCGGCTCGTGTCTTTTCAAGAGCCTTCGGAGGAAAAAATGTACGGAGAAATTAATTTACAACATTCATAATGCACTGCCTGCGCTTAATTTTCGCGCATTTGGTGGGAGTGGCGTTGAAGGACTAGAACCCCCGCGATTTCCCAGCGAATACGAACGTACGAATTCATTTGCATAATTTTTTAATACTCCATTTCGCCATTTCGGGCGGAGCATCGTTAGCTAACGAGGTGAGGATGCGGTGAGTCCTGGGTCCTCGGGTCCTGAAGTCACAGAGACCTGGGGGGTGTCCTCATTATTATATTTCCGCACCTCGTCGGGCACACACGGTTATAATGCCTCTATTCTCTCCCTGGCGTTTTAAACTCGTTTTGCTCCCTCGAGGACAGAAACCAGACCATCTAAATTAACGCTAAAATATGTTGATTTCCTTAAAGAAAAGACATTTTCGCCTTGCTTTCTCGCAATTCTTCTCATGAGCGACTCACAAAGATGGTTAGTTACCAATTATATATAATGCCGAAGGTGTTATTGTTCTGGTACAAAGTGTCACATTATCAAGAGTATCTAAAACGTTTTTTTTTACCAAACTCCTTAATTTAAGGAACAATATGTCGGGTCTAAGTATATATTTTCAATACCTAATTTTTTTCGAACTCATGCTTTGACCTCGATTCCAAAAATGATCTAGAGAACTTGGAGCTCATTTGTCCATTTATCCCAATTTAACAACCGCTCGCAACTGCAGCTTAGTCAATATCTAAATTATGCTGGGGCTACGCCAATTACCCAATCAAGGAGGCGTGTGTAAATTGATTTCCAAAACGGAGAAAACGAAATAATTCGATTGAGACCTCTCTCGTAAAGGCGTATCACCCATGGAATATTCTAAAAATTTAATTGGTTCCAACGAATGGAAAAAAGCGGGCACACCCTTGAGAGGCACTTTCACGTCGTTGCCTCGTTAAAAAAGGTGAAAAACTGTTGTAATTGTTTTTACAGAAGCGGCGGACAAAGCGGCGAAGGCAAGTGTGAACGTGGCTCGTAATTGGTTCTGACTGCTAAATGAACCATTTACCAATTAAACCCGATTGCCAGCCAAAGACCTGAGAACTTCAGAGCCGGCGAACCATGTGTGAGTTTTTCACCTGGCCTAGAGAGGAGATCGGTCTGAGCCCTGTTGCAGTGGCGATAGTCGTGAATGGCCAGAATATAAAAATTATACAAATGTTTATGCCGTCAAGGAGCACCAATATAAATTTGTTGTACAAATGCATGTGAATGCCAATAAATTTTAAGCCAATAAACTGAATTCCGAGCTTATAAACATTAACTAAGGCCAAGTGATTTAAAAAACCCGAGTCCCTGTAAATGATACATTTGACTTTACCTATAAGTCACCGAATATTCGTCCATGAGATAGAGCATTGGTAGATTAATCCTTTGTAATAGTTTTAAAATGATGCAATCACGTTACAATCTCTAAAAATTGCTCGTTAGCTGCCTTTTTCAGAAATGCTGTAGTCACGCTTGAGAACACAGTAGAATTGGTTCAGAAACGGAGGAAAAAACAAGGCTCTTTAAGGAGTTGTGTAAACGTTGCCAGGCTGCTGGAAAATCGTTGGGAAAGAGCGGAAAGCACTCGCAAAAGTTGCTGAGCCATTGGACGGGTGGATAGGTGGATAGCACCTGTCCCCTCTGCTTCTGGCTGTCTTTTTTCCAGCTCCTCGAGAGGCGGAACCCAAGTGCCTGAAAATCATTTGTGTTGAAGGGGAGGAGGGGCTATTCGAGGCAGATTGGCGTTAATCATTAATTAATTGGGCTATAAGTCAGCCTCCGATAGCCCCTGATAATGGATAATGACAGGCAGGTTGAAATCGAGTTGGAAAGGTGGCTAAGTGGCGAAGTTCTTCATAAGTCGTTATACATTATTGGTCAAAACATGGATTGTTTGAAAGTATGTTATATTCTAATGATATAGAACAGGAATGGAATTTTTACACATGGAAATCATCTAGATGGAGGGTAGGTTGCGCATATAGCATATATTGGAATAACTTAACCGCAGTAAGATCGAAAATAATAATAGTCTCCATTGGATTGATTTTTTGTTGTTCTAATTTGTTTTCAAAGACTCTCCAAAAACTGTTTGAGATATTTAGATAGTCAAGGTTCAATTGAGTTTAGGTTGAGAGGTCGAACCGAGGAGCTAGCATTATATTTTAATGTTTTAATAGCTCTTTGAGTTTTGGCTTCTTATTTTATTTCCGCAGACGATTTCCTCTTGAAATCACTTCAGCTGCTGTTGTGGGCCTTTGTTTATCCTGGCCAACTGTTGCTACCGAGGATTGTTGTGTTTTGCCCCTTGGAACTCTCGACCTTCGATCCTCGATCATACCTTCGCCGGGGAAAGGTCAATGCTAATCCCTAATCCTGTTCGACCCCATTCGCACCTCTCCTGTCAAACGGCTTATTTACATTGGCACTTCTCGGGCAGGATTATTATCATAATTACTCGGCATCCTGTCGTGTTTGTTCTCCAGATAATATAATTACAAGTAATTTCTCCTGCCCACGGCAATGATCCCATTCTGAAGCCGGACAAAGGCACACTGGAATGTCCTGCAAGGTCCTGCAAAGTTCTGCCGAGCGACCTGACAGCCTGACAACTGTTGTGTCAATATTTTGACAGAAGAATGCCAAAAATGAGTGCTTCTTTTTTGCACAAAGCAGGAAGGTCCGAAAGAAGAGGAGGAACAGGTCTCAAGGATCAGGGATCGTACCTTGGATGAGTCAGCTTTGAAATATGCAGACGCGATAGTGCAAATTGAGGGGAGAAAGGGGAATGTGAGGAATCTTGATTACACTGGGAATAATAAAGGCCAGTTGTACAGTAAAATTCTACTAACATATTTGGGCTTTCTAGTGGATTACTAAAAGTCACTTAAATATTTAATCGGTTCTTATTTAAAATCTGATTTCAATTTTTACAAAATGTTAGTGTTATAGTCGTTTGTGGGCGTTAAAGTGGGCGTAGCATCTTTCTAAAACAAGACCAGCAAGACAAGGAATCTGCATGCCAAGTCCCAACATTCTAGCCTTATAGTTTTCGAAATCTGAGCGTTCATACGGACAGACGGACGGACGGCCAGTGATCCTGATCAAGAATAATGTACTTTATAGGGTCGGAAACGCTTCCTTGTACCTGTTACATACTTTCCGCCGAATCTAGTACACCCTTTTATTCTACGAGTAACGGGTATAAAGATCTACAGCTCAATATAATTATATGAATTCGGATAGATATACCATAGGTTGGCATCACATTCTTTAAAAAGTTCCGTCAGTTGGCCGAAATTTTAGCAGGTATCTTGTGGCCATTAGCATTACCCTTGTGTCACGCAACAACTACTTTTCATTTTTTCCAGCTATCCTTGACGAAGGCTTTAATTCATATTGCTTTGAGTACTTTTTTCACAGTTGCATAATCAGACCATTGCATAATTTTAGCCCCACACATGAGCATTTGAAAAAGGCGACACTCACACTATGGCATACATTAATTATAATTTGCAAGCTGGGAGTGAATCGCAGCTTATAATTATGCAAAAGTCTGCAGCGACACGCCCACCTACTCACCCCGCCCCTGGGCAGCTACCTCACTCTGCATTTTCCCCAAGAAATAATTGAAAATTGCGCAATTCTCACAAGTGGGAAACAGAGCACATACCCCATTTCCACCACAATTAACCAGGCGAATGACACCCCCACACACATACATATACTCGCCATGCCCCGCCTAGGACGCCTCCATTAGAATTATTTTCCCTTTTCCGTACTTTTTCCATATTTTTTGTGGAATTTCTCCGGCAAGCGCCAACGCCCTGGCCCGAGGTAAAAAAAACCAAGTATGGGTGCGATTATTATTATCATGATTATTATGCGCAAATTGCAAAATTTCGCGGCTGGAAGAAGGAACACTGCTAGAAAAGGTTGTGACAACAAATACCATCCAAGGGTATAAAAACTTCGGCGTACCGAAGGTATGTTCCCTTCCTTTTTAAAGGTATTTCTTTTATTATTTCCTTATTTCTCACCCTGAAAGCTTAACATTCCAGCATCCTACTTCTACTTTTTCTCAGTGCACCTGACAGACTTTTCCCACGTATCCGTGTGTGAGTTTTCCCCGTATCACAGGTTTCCGTTCAAGCCACAAATGCGGTCTCTGGTTGTATTTTCCATTGTTTCACAAAATGGCGTGGTTTAGGCCGAGAAGAAAAGGAAGGCCTGATTGTAATGAAAATTCACACCGAACGAGCAGACGGTCCCCATATGAATATCTGGGTTTGGCTAAATCAGCCTCATCATTATCATTATAAAACGTCAGCAGACAATTGGAAATGGAGCTTCCTATTTTCGCTTATCCAACGGTTATCCATTTGCAACTATTTTTAATGAGAATCGTTGGTAATAACATTTCAGATTATATAACTCTTCTAAATTCTCAAAGGAAAATACAAAATCTTGTTTTTGGTATAATTGAACAGAGCTTTGGATTTCAACCAATGAGGTGTCATTCGACGCGTATTTTCAGTAAGAATAAGACTTGGCTAATAGCCTGAGGCACTTATCCCCACCGGCCCAAACATCTCAAATTTTCTTAATTTTCTATTTCATACTTTCATAGCTTTTCAGCTTTGTGCGTACATAATGTGTGAATAAGTATAAAGTTTGTTATATATATTTTTAAACTTGTATACAAAATGTGTATTTATCCGTCGATCGATGTAATGTTTTTATTCTTTTCAAACCAGTATTTTAAATTCAAAAACAAAGTACCTCAATTCATTTTGTATACAAACGATATATCGTTACTACAAGTAAATGAAAATATTTTAATGCAATTTATTTATTAAACCTTGTAGTCCACACATTACCAAGCCTTTAAAATACTGCTATATGTGAAGTATTATTTTAGAACGAGCCATTCTCAATTGAATCCCACAACTAACGTTTGGCCCCTCGAAGGCTCATAACTTTGTCCGGGTATTCGGTTCCATATCACATTTCCAAAGGCCCATCGAGAGTTCCAATCGCCCATCATCGGGTGCCCCTTTCCCATCGAAAAGCTCCTGCTCATTGCAAATAATACGAATAATAATTGCTGAGCAACAACAAAAAGGCGCAAGAAATTAATTTCCATGCGAAAGATCAAAGAATGATTTCAATTGTTGCCATTTGCCCAGCAGCGGAAGTGGGTGGGCTTAATGCTGCGCGGAGGAGGGGTGCTTAATACGAAATGTAGCAATTATATTCTTGTATTTGCGAACCCCACCATCACCATCACCATCCTCATCCTCTTCGTGCATATTTATTCATTTTTTCATTTACACATTTTTAATTTCAATTCTGAGCCAAAGTCTAGGGCTTTCTCCATTTCTCCTGCATTATGGCTCAACTCATTTCCTGTGACAATGGGCCGAGCCTCCTCCAGCCCCTCCCCCTCGAGGGGGCGTGGCACCTACCGCCCACTAGTGCATTACGTACGTGTACTTAGCATTTCCTCGGTCGGCTTATGTCTCTGTTGTTGTTTTTCATATGGAAATCAACACATACTTGATTTTTAATGAAGTACTTTTTCATTATGTACACGCACATACATACATATGCAGATACATACAGAGGGAAATGCACCACACACACACACATGAATACTTGTGTACATATATACCATTTCATTTCATTTCCGCCATCTGAGTTGCACTTTATGGTTTTGTTTTTATATCCCCCACCCTTTCTCGCCATTTCTCTTAATTTCTATTTTAGTTTGCTGCTTATATCGTCTTTTCACGCAAAAGCCTGTGTGTGTGTCTGGACACTTCAAAAATGCATGTGTGTGTGCTCCGATTGTTGTAAAGTGAAAGAGTGCTTTATGCCATGAGATATTGCCAAGTATGTAAGCATATGTGTACGAAAGATAAGATTCCCCCATTAACTTGATAATATTTTCAATTATTCGTTTCAGTTCCTCAAAATTCATAGCTATAATTATAAGAAATTGTTTAAGACGACTCAGATCGACATGTTTTACCCAGGCTAACAACAATTATTCGGTTACAATCTCACATTCAACCTACTTTCCCCTCTCGTAATTCTACCCCTTACTTGTAGAGTAATAGGGTGTACTAGATTCGTCGAAAAGTATGTAACAGGTAGAAGGAGACGTTTCCGAAATATATAAAGTATATATATTCTTGATCAGGATCACTAGCCGAGTCGATCTAGTCATGTCCGTCTGTTTGTACGTCCGTATGAACGCTGAGATCTCGGAAAGTGTAAAAGCTAGATAGTTGGGACTTGGCATTTATATTCTTGAGCTCCTTGCGAGGCACAAGTTTGTTTCAGTAGGGTACCACGTTTAGCACCCAAATTTTTTAATACTTTTGATTATTAATGTCAAAAATAAAAACAAATTGTTCCATTCGGGCCATTCATCAAGAAGTTATAAAAAATATAGTGTTCAATCTTGGGAACAGACGCTGAGCTACTTGTAATGTCAGTACATTTAGCTGAGTAACGGGTATCTGATAGTCGATGGCATCGATTATACCGGTCTCTCTGGTTTCTTCTAGGTTTTCACGACTTTTTAACATAAATTCATCCAGTTAGTTAAAAATTAGGCAAGTGTCATAGACATAACGAAACATTACCGTCTTTCTGTGAAATAGTATTATTTGAAATCATTCTCCTTCAATTTTGTTGTTATAATTCTTTCAAATTCGTCAACGCTTTGAAATCTGCGTACAAATTTATTTTCCCCGCTTTTGTTTTGTTCTTTAAATATTTTTACTTCGCACCTATTGGATTTCATGTACCTTAAATATATTCCAGCTGCATTGAGATATGTTAAGCCTCACATTAATGCAGTCATCAGATTTATTCGTTGTCCTCCGCTCTTTAAATCCTTGCAAGTTCCTTTTCCATTGAGTTTCCCACAAATCCAATTCAGTGTCTTTGATTACGATTGCGTGAATATTGAACAAACAAAAACAACAAAAAAGCGACGAAAAAGGAAATTAATCAAAATTCGTGTCGAAAATTGTGAATTGGATTCGCAGGAAAGTTGATTGAAACCGCCTAGTGGGTGGTTTTTAATCTCTGGTCCTCAGAATGATATTCATGCTCTTTCTGCACAAACAATCAAACGCATAGCATTTTTGGTTTTGTTTTCATTGGGCTCGTTGTCGTTAATTGCCAACCGATTTTTTTGTTTTTTGCCAGATGGTGAGAAAAGGTAGAAAAGAAATGAATAAAGAAATTAAACAAAAAGGTGTGTGTTTCATTCCATGTATAGTACTTTAAAATCAAACACTTGTTTTTTTCTTTTCTTTTTTTGTAAAACCCTTCCTCGAGAAGACTAGGAAAATATTCGGTTTCAACAGTTGGATTCTTTAGTCATTTACAAAATTTACTGCCTGTGTTTTCATCTACTTTTATCACCAATAATGTATTGAACTGGAATGCTTCACATATTGAGTACTATTTTTAAAGTGTTTGAAATGCTCCAGGAAAAGAAACAAAAGAATATAATGCGAAAATATTGAAAGTTTTCAAAAACTTTTTTTTTTTTTTCAAGATCATTTTATTAAAATGTATTCCGTTAAACAGTTGTTTCCGAGCAATTTATAATAAAAAAAAAAAATGGATCTTCATGTATAAAACTCTACTTTCCTGATTCCAGTTACTGGACACTTGAAATTCCCATTCCTCGGCCTTCCCTCCACAGCATTTAAAGTTCGTAATCCTGCTCTCGTATGCAAATCACACTTTGAATGACTCATTAGCAAGAGCCAGCGAATACTTTCAACAAAAGAGTTTTCACAAAAAACAATTTCGAATAAAAAAGTTGGTAAGTCTTGCGAACAGAAGGACGCCTCTGGAAACTCCATGGGTCACAGCTTGAAGGCGAAATAATCAAATTTGCACGCGACTCTGATTTAAAAATTAACAAATAAAATGCCAGAGAAGAATATTCAGGGAGTGGGGGAAAGAACTCAAATAATAAGTAATGATGGCAGCGGCGGAAACGCCTGCAATTTGCCACAATTGAAAGTGGCTGCCTTCCCCTTTTTCGCCCAGCAAGCTGCCATGTTTTTTGTGTTCTGTATTTCTGCCTCTCGTTTTTATTATAACACCGCGCCGTACTCCCATTTTCAGGCGAATTGCGCCCCTTTTGGTTGGCTGCCAAGTACCGCCACCATCGAAAACATCAAAAACCAGGCGTCTAATTGAAGTCATTCCCACTTCCACTTCCCAGTCCACTCTCGCTTAACACTCCCTTGCCCCCGGCGGCTGCTTTGCATAGCCGGAATCCCGCTCATACAATTTGATTAACCCATAAACGAGGCGCGGGACCTTCCATCATCATTAGCGACCCGTCGACACTAAGCTACACTGAGGCAAGCTGGGATCTACTTTTTCAAATTGATTGGTTTTAGCGACAATAATGGATAGGGTAACTTTATTAATTGTATTTTCTAAAAGGGTCCTCTTTCCAAAAAGATAAGATATGAAGATCTTCATATGATGTTTGGCTTAGTATATTATAATTGTTGTTTTCAGAAAGGCTTTGCGTTATTTATTTATTCTAAATGCTTTTTAATACAGGGTGTGGTTTTGCCTACAGCCACCAATTAAGTACATCTCCAATGAAGTTTAAAAATAATTAAATAAAAGCTTTCAATGAGTTCCTTAGTATCAAAGGTCTTGATGAAGAACGCTTCACTTTTGGATGAACTTACCGTGATTGAATATTTTTACAATGTGATCACTTCAAAGTGATATGTCTTGTGACTTACTACTCAGCCCATGATTTTTTTTCAGTGTGGCGGCCATCAGAGGTACTCTTGTATTTGTATGCCACTGGCGGCCACTTCTTCTGTAACACTTCAATTGAAGCTCGGCCATTTTGGATTTCACACCCCTCGCTCCCTTATTTCACTATTGTTATTGTGTTTTTTGTGCTGCTTCTAATTTGTTTTGGCTCTGCACATTTTTGTTGCCTATTTTCTAATTTGAGGCTACAACCACCGTCCATGGGCAAAGTTTCCACAACCCCTAATCATGCCCACCCTCCCTCCGATCTGGTTGTGTGTAGTGCAGTGTTTGCCTTTCGGTTTACTCAAGTGCCAACTCGAAAGCCTGTCCCATAAATTGGTTCGTCGTCATTGTCGAGCACACTCTTCGGCCACTTCGGAAGCTCACACAGCCAGATACGGTGGTACACTGGAAAAAAAGGACTCTGGGGTCAAGCAGCAGTGTGGCTAAGGTAAGTCTGCTATTCTCCGGACCTTGTTTCGTGGGCTGATTACACAATTTATTTATTACAGTCATGTTATACTGTTTACGGATATATCAGTGTGGTCCTAGCATTTGAATTTGATTTTAAAAATATAATTGTTGCTTTTTTGGCTATTCTCCAGACCGTTTTTTCATGGGTTTCTCGAACAAATTATAGTATCATACGATTTGTTTATTGCAATCATAATTCGTTGCTCTATCATTTGAACTCGATCTTAGATGTACAGTTATTACCAAATGTATCTAGGGCGAGAGATTTATAATTTCTCTCTATGTAAGCACAGCATAAAAACCCAATACCACCCAAACCAGTCGAAGAACTAAGCATATAGCCCAACGGCTGTCAGCGAGCATCCTCACCCTCGAGTGCTCTCGAATGATAAATCATTTTTCCCGTCGCTCACACAAATGATGATCGAGTATTTTCTACTTCAGCTCGTATGTTACTTTTGCTGGGTGGAAATTAGTGCAGATAATCCCATTAAAGGACGTACACATGTGTGTATATAACGTCAGAGTATCGTTTTGTTCTGTGTGATGGGATAGGCGACGGTAATAATAAGAGGAACAAAGGTTAAATAGAAAATAAGTTAACTCTGTTTAGTTAATTTTAAATACTCCAATGCCACCGAAAACACAAATTTATGCTACAGCATTTTATATATATATTTTATAGTCCATTGTAAAAGCTATGTTTTCTAAAGAGTCTATACAAATACAAACACTTCTTTAAAATTTAGAATTTGATAAATAATCGAATTACTTAACTCGCATACTAACTAAAATCTACTGATAGATTATAAGATTTTGTGGTAATTACATTATTAGCAAAAACTTTCATTAATTAGCGAAGACACAAACCTGCCAGAAAACAGGGATTCGCTGATTGGCTTTGTGCAAAATTAGCCATAAACGCTATACTGGCGCCATCTGTGGGCAATGGCCACAAAACGCAACTTCTCAAAGGCAGATATTAATTTTCTCACGTTATCCAACGAAATAAACAATTAAATAATTGAAAAGTAAACTTGAACAGCACAAGCAACTGTGGATAGAGCCGCAGAAATAGCAACCACAATAACAATAATAAATAATAGTAATATGATAATGACGATTATAATTCACAGCTAATACCAAATGCCACCACTTGTACGGTAAATTAGTATGCTCTATAAATTTTCGGGGTATACAAATGTAGTACTCGAAACGTTTGGTAAATAGGAATAATTGTTAAATGATTATTATCATGTTTATACTTTTATGCTTATAAAAAAATTTGTATTTTTTATATCATTATTATTATTATTTTTATTCTTTTACCTAAGGCAATCTTTCAAATTGAATTAAAAAGTTTTTGAAAACACAAAACTTAATATATTAGTATTTTAAATCCTGATCGATTTAATTTAGTTCATAATTATCGTATTATATTTTTACGTTACGGATAACCTATTATAGCACAACTGTTTGAGAGTATTCGAACCTCGCCAAAGTGCCAACACGAAAACCTTTGCTTGAAAATTTGTCTGTGCTCTTCGGGCCATTATCGTCGTTATTATGCCATTGTGGCGCAATTAAAGTTTCAACTAATCACACGGCAACAATTGTGTGACAATAATATTGTCTAAAGCCCCTTAAAAAACCCCGTTTCCCCGCGAAGATTTACCGAGATTTGTTCACACTTAACAACTTAATTACACAACAATGGGCCTGCTGTTATTTATGCCATTTTGATTTATCATTATTTATTACTGCTTTTTTGTCCAGCTTTTTTTTGGCAAGCCGTATAGCACCTGTCACTCGGCCATCACTCCAAAAATAATCGAGAAACCCGCTGGGGGAAGCCTACACAAAAAATAACTGAACTTTAATTGTTCATAATTAAGTTTGTCCAATTCCGATTGTGTATTGTACATGGTATATTGTGTGTGTGCCAAGACAATAGTAGTTAAGTAAATAAATCTCGACACATAATTGACAATCGATTTTGGTAAACTTTCGCACTTGAGATCATAATTAAATCATTTGGCGGGCCACGTCAACTACCAGAAATGTGAAGAGCAACTCGAGACGGAATAGGGCACCCGGTATCGAAATATCCAAATACATATATGACCATATATACACATACAAATATATAGCCAGGCTATTCCCAGGTAGTCGGGTTGTCAGTCCTTCGTTGGCACGTCAAAATATTTGCAAAACAAAAGCATAAAGGCCCGAGCTTCTGGGAACTCGAAGGACATGCCAAAGGACCCAATAAAAAAATAAGAAAACTCCAACATTGAACTGTAGCCAATAGTCGCCTGGGGGAAACTAGTTTTCGTTGGAAATGGAAAATATCTCTAGGATCTGATTACCCATAATCCCTGGCGAAATTCAATATTTATTTTGACAGGATCCCCGGCGATTGTAATTGCAAGTTAATTAACAATCAAATTCCAGTAAATAAACGAATTTGGCCATAGGAAATCGCAGCCCCAAATGAATCATCCGGGGAACCTGCTCTAAAAAATATCGAGTTACCCCGCGAATTCTTTTACTACGCACTGTTCGCTCCCTTTATTCCTCCGGCAGTTGCCCTCTCTTTCCTTCCTTAAATGCCAGACAGCGTGGCCCGACGCTCCATACGATCCATAAGATCCAAGCGATCCATGCTTCGAGTTCCGTTTCGATCCGCTCCGATTTCTGGCCGTGTGAGCGTTGGCATTTCAATTGTCCGACTGCCGCGTGGGTTTCTCTATTCCCCGTAGGGGGAGCCCACTGGGTGGGCGTGAGAAAAGCCCCTAAAGAGCCGTTGTCCGCTCGTTGACAAGCCTTTGATGCCGGCGATCTTGGCTTTCCAAAAATTATCCATATAAATATTAAAAATAACGTATTGGTACTTAAGACACGCAAAAGAGTTTTGTGAATCAAAATTTCGCTCGATATTTAATTCGATTATTGTTATAAAAAATAACATATTGGTACGTAAGATACGCAAAATTTTACTCGATATTTAATTCGATTATTGTTATTCCAAAGTTAATTTAAAATACCTATTATATATATGCCAGAACTGTGTATGAGCTACAATTATTATTTTCGCGCCTGATGCGGGCTTTCTTATTTCATATGTAGCGCCATTTTAAGCGATAAAGTTACATTAACATTGGTTTACCAATACCAGATACAATATCAAAATTAGTTCGATATCTGTTTGAAGTTTCAAACAAAAATAGTTATAATGAAATATCAATATTATGTATGTGTAAGCAGTAGTTGTAGAAGTAGTAGTAGTGTGACCAGTCTAGGCTCTGTTTAAGATTCTTCTGTGATATGATCGAGATATTACTAAGCCCCATCTCGCCTACCAGTATCTCTCATGTCTGGTACAAGCTCTACTCTTCCCCGAAATAATGCCGAACCATGGGGGCCGAATTCCTGAGAACAAAAACCCACATGCGACCCGAAAATCTTTCCAATCGTGCAATGCTGCGCAGCGAGGGACTCTCCCACTGCCGCACACACAGGCCGTGGAGTAAATGCTAATTTACGCATTTCAATAGTACAAGTTTTGGCGAAAATTTTAATTAGACTGCTTTTTTTTGAGGGCATTGTTGGGCGGACTACAATTCAGACCGACAAGTGAGTAGTTTTTACAGCGCAGACCGAATGGTGGCCCGTTTTTCGGGCCATAAATTGGCGTCCTTCATTGAACGGAGAGGAGTTCGAGTTCCGAGTTCGAGTTCGGGTGGTCGGGCCAACTTTTTTCTTTTATTGCCCGGCCTTCTCTCTCTTTTGCTCTCTGGCTCTCTTTCACTCACACAAAATGGGCGACGCACACTCTGGCAGTATAGCACCAATACCACGACCAGGGGCTCACCACTACATCGAAAGGTGGTCCAAAACTGGAAGTCGAAGGGAAAACTGGAAGGTTTTGCGTGTGCGAGAGGAGCACGGCTAGCTGCTGCTTGGAAGGCAAGTGCTGCTCTCCTCGCTCTCGCGCGGAATAGGTGTTGCACATGCGCCATGTTGCCGAGGGGAAGTCCCACATAGTGCCGCCCCGCTCGCACTCGCTGGGCGGGGAAGAGTGCGGCTAGCGTGCGACAGAGACCGCCCCTGAGCATTTACCGTTGCCGGGCAGTGCAGCCGGCGTCGGCGGCGCTGCCGGCGTGCTGCCGCCGCCGCTGCAGATGTTGCCGCTGCGTTTGCCACGATTTGAGGTCCTCGGAAGCGCAAAGCTCCGCTGGCCGTTTACCGTTTGTTAGCTGAATGCCTCCTTGGCCAAATCCCAGCGAAATGCAGAGCCAAGTCGGGGGCCAACCACCAGCAGCAACATTACGGCAGCAACACCACGGCAGCAACAGCACGCCAGCAACTGCGACGACAAAACTCCTGGTGCACATTAGCGCAGGCAACAGTTTAACGTGGAAATTATTGCGAATTTGTTGTGTGTTTTTCTGCGACGCGTGCCAGCGCAATATCGCATTTCGCATTTCGCACATCGCGTGAGCAGCAGCAATATTGCAACACAGAGCAGTTGCACTTGCTTGTTTTTTTTTTTGGGGCACTACCATGACTTTTTTTTTGGCCACAGCCGCATCTAGTCGTAGATCTAAATAGTAGCAATTAAAAATGCCGCAGCGTTCGCCCTTTGCCATTCAGGAGCTGCTGGGCCTGGCGGTGGCGGCAGCAACAGAAGCGCCCACCGACTTGACGACAACAACGGCAACTGTTGCCGGTGCAACGTTGGTGAAAGAGCGCCAAACGCCAACACCGCCAAAGACAACAATGCCAGATGCAACAGCAACAGCAGCAGCAGCAACAGCAACAGCAGCAACATCGTACAGCAGCGGAGCAGTGGCAACAGCCACTAGTGCGGCAACAGCCGAGGGCAATTTGGCAGCCGCCTTGGAGCCCCAGCAGCAGCACCACCACTACAGGGAGCACCACCAGATGACCATGGCCTCGCGAATGGCCTACTTCAATGCCCATGCGGCGGTGGCAGCGGCCTTTATGCCCCACCAACTGGCCGCGGCGGTGCACCACCACCATCAGCACCTGCCCCACCACCACGCGCACCACCCACACGGAGCCGCTGGTGGGCCGCCGCCGCCGCCTCCGATGCAGCACCACCACTCGCACCCGCACTCGCACCACCCGCTGCTGCATGCGCAGGGTAAGCCACTGTCCCCACCAACGAACTAACGAACTAACAAGCCACCCAACCACACTGAACAACCAACCAGATCTACCACGTTGAATGACTGAATTACTGAACTTGCCAAACCAATTAGTTATAAATACTATATGAATTATATATAGGAATTATAGGAATTTCGGTCTTCAGGGGGAATTTTTATTGATGTTCGTAAAAGTTCCACCCGAATTTCGAACAAGAAGATCTCAAAGTCTCCCTTTATAGGCAGGCTGTTGGTATAAAAATACTGTTATTATAAACAATAGGTCTATAGGTGATATTAGGGCAACTTATATTTATGGAACATTTATATATTTAACATTATTGAATAGTTTTCTACTTTATTTGATACAAATTATTGAAAATTTGCAACAGTTATTTTATGCAAAATTTTGAGACCTCATTTAATAACCAATGTTTTTCGCCGTGTGCATGTACAATGACAATCAAAGCTTAAACGCAATTAACAGTCGCAACTGGTTTTGTCACCTGCCAGACAAACACACACATTCGACTCACTCACACGCCACGTACAGTGGGGCGAATCGGGGTCTGGAGTGCCGCTTAGTTAGCATAAAAAGGGAATTAATCAACGGTGGACGTCCACCGTCCAGCCAAATCAGCTTTGCCCCACTACAGAGCTCCCACACCCCAAGCCCCACACCTCGTACCCCCAACCCCACCCACCAGTCCGCCCCCGGAGCACTCCACTCGAAAGCACCGCCACTCAAGTTGAGCTGCTAATTGCAGTGCGTGTGTGTGTGCGAAGGAGTGATCGGGTGGGGCAAAAGCGGTGCGGAGTGGAGCTCTTCGATCCTACACGTACATATATGTAGATTTACATGGCCAAATACTGGGTTAGAACTAGAATGACACAGAACCAAAATACTTTATAAAAAACATTTCTGAAGCAAAGGTATTCTAAGCTTTAGTATGGAAAATGTCCGTAGACATAGAAATATTTCTACTCAAACCGATTTCCAGAACAAATGAGCATAGAATGCGACATTTGTGTAGGTTCGAGTGGCTCGGTGCCACTGTAAGTGCTCCCTTTTCGCACACTGAGAAAAACCCACACACTCGCAGCGAACTCAAGTCGACCTGCTGTCTCTTGATTCAAAGCTCATTTGCAAGTGGCAATATCATCCCAAGTCGGGACGATGACAGCGAAGGCGATAAACAGAAAGGCACGGAAAAAAATGTGGGGAGTGCTACACTGGAAAGAGTTGGTGTGCTTCTATCAATAAAAAGACGAGTTGCTGAGATTGTTTTATTTGGGCAAAAGCACCTACTTAAAATTATCACTTAAAAGAATCCATCAGTTTAATTGGTAGACTATCATATTTTTTAGTTTTTAAATATATCATATATGTATTTTATTTTAATTAGGGAACATAATTTTTTTCTCTGTCAAAAGAGCGAGGCCTCCGATAATCTTCCAGATTCAAGTGGCAGCTGTTATTGTTGTTATTATTATTATAATTAGCGTTGAAACATCATCGTCATCTCCGATTTCCATTGCTCTGTACTGATTCACTGTGCCAATTTCAATGCGACTCCACGAACTTATATGTAGATATATCGAATTTGATTATTATACCCCGGCATAGGGTATCATAGTTTAAGTCAGAGGTTTGCAACGCAGAGATTGAGGCACGTCGTACTCTATGAAGAATATATATTGTTGATTTAACAGCCTAGTCAATCTATTTGTTCATGTCTCTCTTTCTGTCCGTTCCTACGCAAAATAGTATCTTAGTTTTAAGGCAGTTTTTGCCAAACCCTTCATTCGATCGGACTTTTATATCATGTAGCTACCGTATACTCTTTACTCTGGTATACTTTTTTTTATAATTTTACGGAAAAACGAATTTAATTTTATAAGAATTGGGCGACCCAATCATGTATGTACATCATATATTGGAATAATAAAATAGAAAAGTGTAAATTGAAACGAAATATTTGTTTGGTATTTCAGGATCAGGTTAAAATAACTACGCCTTTTATTTTTAAAAATGTTCAATATAAAATATCCTTTACAGATTCAAAACAAATTTGTAATTTGGAAAAATTGGATACCAAATCGTATAGTCTATTTATTGGCCTATTTGTATAGAAATCTATGGAGTGTAAATTTGCAAGGGTATACAAACTCCGAAGTTAGTTTAATTTCATCTTTTGATTTTTATAATTTGCTGGGGGTACACTTCCGGACCCTTTTGTGGACTTTTTTTGTTTACGTCTTTACCCCTTCTACTGGTTTTCCTGCTTTGTTTTAAAAATAATACTTTTTTTCGTTTATTGCATATTTCCCCAGCTTCGTCGTAATTTGTGTTTAATAAATGTGGGAAAGAGCGCGTTGGCTGCAAGAACTAATTTTGGGAATATTAGTTAATTGATCGGGTTTTTAATCGTAACAATGTCAAAACAACCTAGGCTAACGATCTCCATCACTTTTTGAGAAGTTTATTTTTGACCAATTTTTGCACTTTTTACAAGGAAATTTTGAAAATTGACCAAAAATTAATGTTTTTCGGTTTAAATGCCAATTGATTGGGAATTTAATTACGAGCTCAACGAGGTATGGCATTTCATATTCCGACTTTATTTCGCTAAAGGAAAATAATAGTAAAAGTAAGTCGAAAAAGAAAAAAAGCCTACTTCGGGAAGAAAAAGTTTCTATACACTTACCCTGAACAGGGCTTCTAATTTTTAGAAAACTAAAAACTAATTACTGGAATTGTTAGATAATGTTCCATTTTAATTTACTATCGTATTATTATATTTTGACATTAATTATGCGATCGGTCCTATGGCAGCTAACTTCTGACTGAAATCATTATACCCCTTACAGGGTAAAAATACTACTGTTTAGTTATTTCATAACTATGTTAGGATGTTTTTAGCAGGAATGAGTTAAGCTGAGTTATGATTGCTTGTTCAAAATAATAACTATAATCTAGTCATATACTTTAGGGAATGTCACAGTCGAATTTTAATGATTGACTTTTAATTAGATAATCATTAACTAAGTCATGTATTTTAGGGTATATCGCAGTCGAGATTCCCTCTGTTATTGTTAGTGCTTAGTTTTATGCTGCTTACTGTTGCTTTGTGCTTTTCATTCACGTCATCGTATTTAATTTTGCATACTGTCGTCCCTTTCTGCTCCTCATGTCGCACAAATATTTCGGGCCTGCTTTGTTGATTTTATACCCATTTGCGTGCCCAGTTCGTCAATTAAAAATTCGCGTCAAGTTCGGTCGGATTTCGGGCGGATTTCCTGTCCAGAGCTGAGTATTTGGCGCCTTCCATTAAGTGCCTTTGATCTCTTACCAGAAAGGAAAACAGATCGGAAAATTGGTTACCCACCGCCAGCGCAGAGGGGCGTGGGGAGGGCGGCGAAAACGATTTTTCTTCGCTTTCCCCACATTTAATTGACAATTTCCACTTTGGCTCCTCGCATCGCTTTGTTGTGACAGTCGTTTTGATGTGTTTACACACCGACAAGCAAACACCCGCAAACACGGCCGCAATTCTGCGTGTGCTCGTGGACTGTTGTTGCAAATATTTCGGCAATTTACTTGCGGCTCGAAATTAACCATTTAGGATTTTCTTGTCTGGCTGCCAAGAATACATGGACTAAGAATTGGCAAAAAATTAAGGTGAAAGTACATGCATGTGTAAGAGCATACTTCAATCAAGAGTAGCGATTTCACATGAATTGGAAAAGTTACAGGTTTTCCAACTCGAAAGCATGTAACTCACTGACTATTATATTTTTGTTTCCCTTGGCAACGGAAGTGTTGCAATCAATGGCTCCAGAATTGCTAATTGCTGCCTGTCAGTCTCCCGAAAACCCTATCCCCCTCCATCCATCCGTGTAGGTATGCACATATCTGCCTGCTCCGCCCTTTGATATTTGAGCCACTTTGCTAATAGCCTGCCCCAAAAGTACATATCTGTGTGTGCATCCTTGGCTGATAAAAATATTCTTAATTGTAGTTTGCCTCGGACATTGTGTGCGGTCGTCTTTTGACTTTGCTTTGATTTTGAGTTGACGTAAATTAGAAAAAAGTGGGAAAAAATAAATTCGGTGGTGGGGGAAAAGTGCCGACAAACGCCCTTCGTTTTTTGAGTGAGCGGACGAACTGTCGAGTGCGCCCCCCACCCACCAACACCCCACACCACCCCACCCCACCGGTGCTTAACCCCTTACTTCCCGCAATTTCTGCATTGTCTGAGGTGTGAAAATGTTCGACGTCAGCGTTCCACGAGTGCAGTTATTGTTTCAGTTGTTGTAGCTGCACTTTGCACCTCCTCTCCTCCCCCACCCAACCTTTTTACGCTCTTGTTTTTGGCACTTTGTCACACTTTTTCGCTTTGATTTTTTGCGAATTTAAAAGTCAATTAAAGCAACTTGACGAACGAAGTGCCGAGTGCCACTCAAGGGTTAATTTGTCCGTGTCGGTGTGAGTGTGAGTGTGAGTGAGTGCGAGTGTGAGGGTGAGGCGCGACTGTATGGGTGAGCGTGCAAGTTGACTCACTGCGATTTGCATTGGGCGGAATCAGCGGCAAAAGTGTACGATTTTCCCAAACGGAAATCACAATAGTAGTAAGAGCGATAGGTACAGCTGTGTAACAAGTACCGAATTGTTTCAGCATTTATTATAGTGATCATTTCGATAAGGCAAAATCCCAACAAGAACTAAAAATATGTTCAAGCAACACAGACTATTTTTATCCGCCAACTCCCCACTATATAAGCATTTGGGTACTCATAAGCCGGCTTTTCTGCCCCGTCACATGGCAATCAGAGCCGGGTAATTCGTGCCCAAAAGCTCAACTCACTTTGACTGCACACCCAGACGCTTCCAGAGGCGTCGTTGGGGGGGCTTTGTGGGAGCTGGGCAGGAACCCCCTTGGAGAACGCCCTTGCGCTGCGCTAATTTTATAACGCAAATAAACACGATTTGGCACTTGAGTTTGCTTCTTCAGCGGCTCGAAAGTGGGATTCCGGTACGGATTTGGCTTTGGTTTTGGATTCGAATTTGAATTCGAGTTCGGAACTCGGAATTCGGTTGCTTTCACTGGCCAACAGCAGCAGCAGCAGCAGCAGCATTCAACATCACCAACGGCAACGGCAACGTCAACACCAACAATCAACAACTACGACTGCTAATTATTCATAGCATGGCCATCTATCTGGCCATTTGGAGTGGCTACTCAGCACTTTTTCGGCTGGAAATTGTTTCAATTGTGGACGCGATGTGATTCACCTGGCCGAGCGACCGAGTTCACGGTGGATGCCGGATAGGTTATTTGTTCGTTTTTTATCGGCCTGAGTCTTTGGGTTAGTAGTTAAGCTGGGAAAACACAGCACCACCGAAAATTGTCTAGCCTCAGAGAAGAAGTTAACAACTTATCGTTACTATGGTAAAGATAATGACGTAATATTAACGAATATTATTTAGGTATTATTTTTCAGAGCGATACTTTAATTTAAAACCTGCGAAAGAGTCGGTCAAAATGTTCCGATCTCAAAGTGGGATTACATTTGTTTGAGTTTTTCCAAAAAGTCTACCAAAAGTCCTTAAATATATTCATGGTTTTAGGCCCAGTTTCACTGAAGATAGACTTTGGTGACCCCGATCATTTTTTTAAGGCTTAGCAGAAGCACTAAGCACATTCGATAGAATATTATTATTAATTTATCAGCTGTCTGTGCTTGTAAATTATATAGGATAACCTTGTATTCTCGCAATATGATTTTAATTATAATGCAGTTGGTTCATTTATTACACTGAAACAAGACCCGCATAACTATGAAGTGATAGTTTTGAGTAGTATACAATGAATTCACTTGGTTTTCACTCACGACGCCCGGTGCATTGCTCAGTACGTAGGTACATAGTTCGGAGTGGGACACCGAAGCGGCTACTTTGCATGACCTCCGGCGGTCGGCGGCGCATTGCGGCGGATGCTCACGACCCACACGCTCCACGATCGCCTTGTGCGGTCCGCCTTTGCCCCCGGTCGCCTGGTATTTTCTCCATGGTTTTCCCATATTTACCCCAAGTTCGCGGTAAGTCCCCTTCCGCCGGCGACCCATATCAGCTATTGTCGAGCGTTAATCAGTTTATAAATACTTCGTCACTTGCAGCTCCCTCGTTTTGTTTCAGCAGTTCTTTAGAGCAGTTTCGCGCACTATATGTAATATCGAATTTCATCGGCAAATGGAATTTCTGGCGGAGAGCTAATAAATGCGGTTTGATTGTCGACATAATCGTCATCGTTATTATTGTTGGCATATGTCGAGATCCCTTTGTGTTCGCTAAATGCGTCACCGTGAAACAATTGAGGACTACAGCTTGCGTTCCACTTTCAGTTCCATTGCAGTGCCAAGCTCCCAGCCCCGGCTTCCATTCCCCTTTAGAACCCCGAAACAAAGCCAAACCCAAGCCCAAGCAGAACCGAGCTACAACGAACTCTAGAGACGAACGCCTTGAAACAATGAAACATCGACCAGAAATTAGCGCGGTTGTCTGTCAAATTTGATTTTGCTTTGATATGTCACTCGCCTGCCGGGGGTAGGGGCGCAGAAGGGTTAACGAGGCGAGGTAGGGGTTAAGACTGCGGGGCGAGCTTGTCTCGATTTCGATTTCGACATCGAGGTCGCCGATTTGCATTTCTGAGTGCCGGCAATACTCAGAGAAAAGTCTTCTAGTCTTTCAAAGTTTTATTACAAATTCCTGAAATAAACTGTGATCAGAATTATTGTTTATTAAGAATATATGTTTTGGCATGAAGTATTGCATTATTTATTTTTTTATGATCCTGGACTGTTTGCTTTCTTCAAGAATATTTTAGTTTTTGTGTTTCATTCTGAAAATTTTTTCGGTGTACATATGTTCGCGTTCTTGAATATCTACCATGTGTAAGCAACGTTTTCTTTGCAATTCTGTGAGTGTTATTTTCGAGGTCCTTGTCTGGCTAATAAATGCAAGAAATCCCAACATTACTTTTTGCTTTTTGTATAGTTCGTTGCAAAAAATCCATCACAAAATATTAAAATTCTTAGGCTGGATCGCCTGATTGAGAATTTAATAACGAGCTCATTGAAGTATGGCATTCCTCATTCTGACATAAACAAACTAATATTTTTTCTTTACTTATTTATTTATAATTTTTTTATTTATTTCGCAAGATTATTGTACAAGCACCTATTTTTTTGGGTCGAAAAATAGGTAGTAGGACTTCAGACAAAAATACCCATTTTTCTGCGGCTTTTCAAACGTAACTTGGTCAAAACGAGGCGCACAGATAAAAGACCGACTGTTTTAAGCAGCTAACAACTTAGGCTAACGATCCCCATCACGTTTCGGAAAATTTATTTTTTCACCAATTCTTCCAATTTTTGCAAAAATGTTTTTTTGCGAAAATTGGGCAAAAATTTAAGTTTCCAGGTTGAAATGCCAATCGATTGGAAATTAAATTTTGAGCATAATGAGGTATGACATTCCGTATTTCGATCTTTTTTGGCACCATGTCGACCAAAATACTATTTTTTTTTGTTACAAAATTAAAAAAAACGACTCAAGGCAGCGATTGCAATAAAGCTTTAGCTGAAATACTTACTGATTGTCCCAGCTTAATAATGTATTCACGATCTTTTCTTATTTTCAGGATTCCCGCAGCTGAAAGGCTATGCCGCAGGAGCCGCAACATGCTTACCCGGTAAGTCCAGTCACTTATATGCAATCCGAGGGTTACATATTTTAAGGGAAGCCTAAAGGTAGGCTTCCTGATTCCTCGGACCGTAATCCTTTCTTGCCATCCTTTGAGCGAAGCCAAAAAAGCTGAATCCTTCGACCACCAGGGGGCGCTTGCTTCGCGCTCTGCCCTAATTAATGGGCATTCCTGCACTTCAATTTGAGTCATGGAAGCCGGTTCCCCTGGGTTCCTTGAGGGCGGGGGCGAGGGCGTGGCCAAGGACAACGGGTAAAGGGTAAAGCACACAGCGTAAATTTCACATGTCGCGCACATAAATTCTCCAAATTGCTAATAAAATAAACAATTTAGCTAACGAAAAAACGAAGAGGAGAATACACACACATGCTAGAGACAAAAGTCAAATAATGAAATTTCCATTTTCATTTTGTTGCATTCGTAACGGGCAATAAATATTTTCAACGTACGCTTTTATACGCAATTTGCACGCGCATACATCTCTCCTCACATCCTCACGGCCTCACCGCCTCACATGTCCTGTCGTCCTGTCGCCCCTCTCTTTCGCTCCCCCTGGTGCCGTCTCTTTCTGCCCAACCCTTTCGACAGGGGCGCACACAAGTACAGGGGAATCCCAAAACAAAGGCGAATGAAATGCGAAGCGCATAAACTTGTCTAATAAGAAGGGATCTGGAAACTGGTTCGAAGGATACGGATGGGAAAGGAGGTGCTGCCAGGGGCGGAGAAGGGGGTCTCAACGGGTAGAGCGGCCTGGGAAAGCCACAATGAGTGCACCAATAAATCGGAGCAGGCTAGGAGCCGCACATCAGCACAAATTGATCCACTGAAACTGTGTTCCCAGATACTTTAATTTGATAATTGGTTTTTAAGACTAAAGTTAATAATTTACATATACTTACAATTATGAGGCATCCTTCCCCCATTGTTATAGGCCCTTCTTGGGACACTTGGCCCTACTTAATTGCCCTTTTGTCGCTGTTGTGCCTCCGCTGCTCCCGAGGACGTTCTTCTAAGACTCTAATCTCCGACTGGGCCAGGCAACACGAACTTGGCCACTTGGCCGCGCATTCTTTCCATTCTGTTTTTATGGACGAAGTGCCCTGCTTAAGTCTTCCACTCGACGCCTGCATTCTTCCAGAGGAAAAGCCGAAGCCGGCGGGAAAGCGGGGAAATCCGGAGCAAGGGGGCAGCCACTTTTGAGCCATTTGCTGCGAGCAGATTGCAAGACAAGATTACACAAAAGCCAAGGAAAAGCGAAGAAGCCGAGAGACTGACAAGTAGGGCAATTTGCCTTGAAAAACGGGAGGGAAGCCGGGGAACCGAGAAGAGTGGGGCTGTTGCACCATCGTGTTGCACTTGTCATGGCTAAGATTTTAATTGGCATTTTTTCCCCTTCGTGGTGCTCTGCCACCCCAGAATCCTTTCTCCCGAGCGTGTCTAAGTTTTATTTGCTGGCCATGTCGAAAGGCAGGCTGGCCCAGAAAATTGTACGGCTTAATTGAAACACGCAAGACAAACACGGTGAGAAACACACAGCACACATGTGTAGAGCGAAACCAATCGCGATTCACGCCGCACCAGTTGACTGAATACGTGAATATGTCAGGGTGATAAAAGGCACAAGATGGTCTGACAAATGTGTGAGGGGGTTAGGGTTATGGTATTAAGGAATACCATACATTAGTCGCGGAATCGATTAAGATATCAGTATCTACGAAAAAGTGGAATACCACCAAGGATTAGCTTATGAAACATGGGAAAATTATAGACTGAGAAGTTAGAAAAGTAGAAGTGTAGGAGCTTTACCTCTTTTATGTTTCTTTACTGTCTTAAATTTGTTTTTAACCTGTATCCACTATTTTCAATGCAAATTTTGAGGACGCGTACCTCAATCGACTTTGTCTGGAAATTATACGGAAATTCGCTTTGACATTGTCCGCCATTCGTCCCCGTCTAATTGCTCCTGTCTGCCTGCCCCCTGACCCCACCCTCCTTACTCCCCACCGACCCCGCTGCCGTCTCTTTCTGCCAACCTCTTGCCGGCTCTTTCGGACGGACCCGGATCCCTTGCCCCCTGTTCTGTTCCTCGTAATTTGCGCACTCAATGGAAAATTGTTAATTAGATTCCTTGCTTGTCGTGTGACTGCTTCCTCTTCTTCGTTCCATTGTCTCGTCACCACTGGGAAAATCCACCCACCAGGTCGCCCCCCTTTTGGGCGGCAGCGTTTTAGCCAGCTTTGCGTCAGTGTTGGTTAACGTGATTGCTGTTGGCAGTAACGCTTCTGTGTTGCCACCTATTTCGCATAGTGTTGTGCGCTATGGCTTAAATTGGGGACTAGAAAGACCGTCAATACAGATTCGGTATGACTTTACAAAGTTAAAAAAAAGTGGATTCCATATACTTATATTTAAAAATCGGACAAAACGATAATGTATATTAACATTTAATATCCTAAACAGAAGAAGAAATTATTATCTAAATGAGTAGTCAACGTTTGCTTTAAAGTAGCCGCGACGACAGCACAGTATCTTAGCCCTTTCGCTGCTTTTGGGCCCACTAAGCCGCCTTTGCCTTCCGTTCCGCTTCACCAACCCAAGCGAACTCAACGAACTTTAAGTGCAAAGCGTTTTGGCCGGCAGCAACAACAACGAAATAGTGTAATAACGACAACAACAGGAGTGGCACAATTTTTGCACAGAGACTTTTTGCTCTTTCACTTTTTGCAAGCACCTCGAAAGTGGGCTTTTTCCTTTCTGGTGAAACCTCGCAGCATTAACAAAGTGCACGAAGTAATGCTATCGAAAGAGATAGACACATGCTTGCAGAAAGAGACGCAAATATAGCTGGAGAATGCGGCAGCATATGCCTAGGATATTTTAGGATATTTTTTAGTACCCTGTAATAATCCGATATGTAAATAAACCGACTAAAATAAGGAAAGTCTCTTCTAGAATTACCAAACGGAACATAATTTTCCGAAGCCATTTAATAAAATTATAATGTATGTAATATACTCGAAGTGATTGGCGGATAATCCATAAATACCTATCGAATATTTATTGACGAATAATATTCTTTATAAGCTAGTTTCGATTTTTAGTCTATGGTAATCTTAAGTATCATATTTTAAAGTTATTATTTTAGATACATTTATTACACTTTCGGTTACCTGGGATGCCTGAAGATATATTAACGGGCATTATAAACACAATAAATTAGTTGATTGGGTAATAAAGCTCTGGTTCGGCAAGCCTGCGATCGCATCAATATTCTGAAATGCCATTATTAACCTGCCGACATCAAAAACCGAGCTATCAAAGCTGTTAATTGGAGCATTTACTGGTCCACTCACCACAGCCCCTTTCTGATTTTCTGCGCTGGCGTCGCGTTTGTGGCCTCTGTTTGATTCCTCAAGCAAATAATTCAATTTCATTTCTAATTAGTACGAAAAAAGCGTACGAAAATGAGCGAAAATCCGAATGGCAGTTCAGAGCACTCCCACTCCCACTCCCACACACACAAGCATAAAAACGCAGCCACTTTGGTGCTAATGCAAATTGCGAATTGCGAATTGCGAATGCCCCTTCAGCGATGACGTCGTCGCTGCCGCTGCCGCTGCCTCGGCTGGCGTCGACTGCGCAGCGACGGCGCTGCCGCGTTGCCAACAACTCAGCCACTTTATTAGCGTATTTTGCCACGAAACTGTTTATGCGACACACACACACCAGCGCACACCAGCACACCAGCACACACGCACTCGCACTCACACACATGCAGCCGCTGCGGACCAACACACAGACGAGGAATTAGTCATTTTGTTGGTTACTTGATGCGTGGCGGGGAAAGGCGGGAAAGTGGGTGGGCGGGTAAAAGTGGGGGCAGGTCGTCCCTGCTTGGGCGGAGAAAGCCGGAGCAACGAGGCCAGAGGAAGAGCCACACTGCAAGCATTTCGTATGTTTAGTTCAGAATAAAACCTATCTGGAGAGGCTATACGATTTCTAGAGCACCATTGTAGTGATATTATAAGGAATTGTACAGCAAATATCTTAAGTCACTGGAGCGAACATTTATCTGTCAAGTAGGGCAATAACATACTCAATTAAAGGTAGAGGTTCTATAAATCAAGACTTAGGGACTTCTAGCCCTTGATTTTCTGATATAAGATCACAGGCTTAGGTGCCGCAAAGTATGGATATAATAAAAAAATCTTCTAATTCTATTCAGTTTTAAAAGCACTTATTTTAGGTGTCGGAAAGTATGCAATGGAATTGTTCTTAACGTCTGATATTGGCCTCGGTCCACATTATTCTCCCTGTACTTTTGGCCAGCAAAAATGAAGCAGCTTACAAAGTGAACAGTTCAGAAGAACACCATGGGATGAAACGGAAACGGAAAGGGAGTGGCGATGGGGAAACGAAATGCAGTGAAAATTCGACGGGGCTAGGGAAGGGAAAACCCCCGTTGGAAGCGACAACATTTTTTATGCGCTTTTGAGCAAATTAGATTTCCTAATTAAATTTTCTAGTGAAATGCGCATAAATTTCATAAAATATACTCGCCAGGCAAGAAAGAGAGGGGCGACTTAACATTCTTTGTGCCGAAAGCGAGAAGAGAGAAAGAGAAGGCGCGAGCGAGTGAGAGGGAGAGGGAGAGAGAGAGAGAGGGGAGGAGAGTTGTCGCCTTTCATTTGGGTGGCGACATTTTTCGCTCTGGCATTTTTCCCAGCTGACGTCGCCGACATCCTTTCGTCCTGCATCCTTCGTCGTCGTCTGCTTAAAGTAATTAACTAAGAAAATTTTAATTGCTAATATGTTGTGATGCATGTGTGTGTGAGAGCGAGTGTTAGTATGCATGTTGGCATGTTGGCGGCGCTCCTAGTGTGTGTGTGTGTATGAGCTCATTAAAAGCGAGAAAGAAATTCAAAGTTGCCTACTTTTGTGCGTTCCGAATTAACTGATTCGTGGATTTGTCACTCACTTATTTTAGGTATTCAAGAAGTGGAGCTTAAATATATTTAATTTTATTTTTATTACAAACTTTTATAACTTATTCTTTTAAAATAGGATAGCTTAACTTAGTGCACAACGCAGCGAAAATCAAAATGTCAAAAACTACCTTTTATTATTTTGAAAAAGCAGATGCTATGGCTTAATAAGATTCTGCCCGTGAAATACATACCCAATAATTGAGAGAGCCCCGAAACGATTTGCCGATACCCGAAAAACCAGAACAATTAAATTCCCTTTAGCGTACCTTGATTCCTCCTGGCGAAATGCATTTCTGCCTGGTAATTCAAGATGCAATTTTCAGCCTTCATTACACGCATTTTCACTAGCAGCTCCGGAGATATTTTTCACGAACATTTAGTGGGAAAATCGGGGAAACGGGAAGTGGAATGTTAATGGGGATGAGGATGAGGCTTCACTTGAACCACTCGTCAGCCACAACAGCCTTCTTCTACTTCATTTTTCATATCGAATTTCAATGCAAAATGTTTTTTCTGGCTGCACGAATGCGCCTCTGCTTGTGTGTTTTGTTTTTCATAGTTTTCCACACTTTTCCATACTTTCCATACTGCGGAGTGGTCCAGACCACTCGATCACCGAACTGTGCATTTATGTTTTCCGGGTGCTCCAGGCTCCAAGTTCGATTTGGCCAAAACAAGGTTGCTTGGCAACCCTCGAAGTCCTCGGTTTCTCAATTCGCCAAGTGGGCTCGATCCTACGGCCTCGACTCATCTCCAATCCCCAGACTCATCAGCAACCTAAACTTATCCTGAGGCCGCTCAACTTTTCACACAGGAAAAAAATAATGTAAGGAGAACATTACAAGTTTTCTTTTTAAATAACATATTAAAGTATAATTTATGTAAATCTATTAAAAAGGCTAATGTTTATATTTTTAACAAGTTGATGGTCAATTAAATTAATGATATAAACCTTAGCATTTATACTTTGATAATAAAGTGTTTTCAATATAAATGTTTATATTCGATGCATTAAAACCACAGTGCAGATATAATAAAATTATTAATTAGGTTTTTACGACTTTTTTCACTGTGCAAAAACTCCACTGCCACTCATCGGAACTCAAAACGCGCCTGTCAACGCTTGTCAGCTCCTTCCTTCGAACCGAATCCCCATCCAGTGCCATCCTCTGTGGACGCTTTCACTTTTCCCCGCTTTTCACAGCCTTCTCAAGTGGGGTTTTCCTTGGAACAAAATTGATGTGTGTGACAACCCCAAAAACAAAACAAAACCAGAAATAAACGGCAGACAAGTGGGAAACTAGATACAATTATTAAATATTAAAAAAACATAGCACCGAAACCACTTCAAGTCGCGCTTCAGTGCCATGTGTTTTCCGGCACCGGGTCGTGGGATTCTCATCAACTAATTTGACAAGTCCGCATATAGTATAAAGGCGGCCGACAAACTTCAGGAGGGGAAAGCAGATCGAGTGGAGATTACGGGGAATAAGGAGTATTTTTACACACGATCAGAAAAGTGTAGGCTATTAGAAGCCCGAAATACCGATAAGGAGACTAATGGCAAGACAAAGTATGATTAATATCCCGAATGCTTTCAGGTTCCCTGGGGCCCAAGGACTTCGTCATGGAGAGCTTGAACGGGTTCGGAGTGGGTCCGAATAGCAAAAAGAAGAAGAAGAAGCGGCGGCACAGTCGCACCATATTCACCAGCTACCAGCTGGAGAAACTGGAGGAGGCCTTCAAGGAAGCCCATTATCCCGACGTCTATGCCCGCGAAATGCTGTCCCTGAAGACGGAGCTGCCCGAGGATCGTATACAGGTGAGTCAGTCCTCGGTAATCCGATATGTGTGCATTGTCTCTCGCGCGAGTTCTTGGTCCCTCCATTCGCTTTCGGTCGCTTAATGAATTAACGAACTAATTATGTACATCCGTCGAGGAGGTGTTTGCTGTTGGCAAAACAAAAACGCGGCCAAGGAATTTGCATTTCCTCCGAGCCCACAGAGGTCCTTTGTCTCTGCTCTCTCACATGCTTGTTTGGATGTCTCCGCCCTGATTTTTCACACCTCCTTCAATTTGTGTGTGCAGCGTCATCATGGCAAGCCGTTTATAAGCAGCAACCAGGATCGGAATCTCAAGTGCAGCCCATCCGACAGAAGCTCTCTTCATTTATCGGGTGGCGAGCATCTCATAAAGTTGGCCCTTCTTAAATGCTCTATGATATCGTTGAGGGGGCTGTTGCATTTGGAACTTAATATTTTTTTTGGGGCTGTGACATTTGGAACTTAATATATTTTTTTCGGTGATCAGAATATTCAATTCATCGAAAACAGCTTGGAAATGTTTAATATTTATGTTATTTAAAAACGCCCCATCCCCGATCATTTATAGCACCCTCAATTGAAATCGATTTTGAACCACTTTGTGAATCGGGACCTAATTGAATCTGAAAAGACAATGTCATATGGGCATAGGTAAAAATGTGCGCTGCACTGCGAGCAACGCAAAATCCGGAAATCATTTAAAGTCTGATTCACGCTGGGCAAGTGAGATGGCGACGTGGTGAGGGGCGGTGGGGAGGGGGAAAGCGCAGAAAATTTCAGCAACGTTTGCGAATTTATAATTAAGCATTTTAATGGCCGTTATTGTTCTAAGTCCCTGGCCCGCGGGAGCGAGTGAGACGGGAATACCTGCAGGTCTGTCTGTGTGTGTGCCTTCATCGAGCAAACTTCAGCTGAGCCAAATTGCCACCCTTAAAAGGCAGCCCCAAAAGGCTGTGTGTGTGTGATTAATTAGCACGCAAAAAGAGTAATTATGGCGCGATTTCTTGGCGAATTTGCCCTTTTTCATCCACTCGCTTGCTTTCAGTTCTGGGTTGTCAATCGGATGGGTTCGAATCGGTTGTTTTCGGAGCCGGCTCTTTGGGGCTCTTTACTGGAATGCTAATGGTACGCTCTTCCAGGTTCCGGGCACTTAGATATTAGCACTTGTCAATGCAAATTCAGGAATGAATCCATTTACTTGTTTTAAAGGGGCTCGCTTTTCACTATATCATCTTTATCCGTAATTTCACAGATGGTAACGTTTTCCAACTTAAAAAACAGAATTTTTAGTGAATTCCAATTTGAATTTCCTTTCCCTAAGCACTTATTTCGACTTTTATCCTGGACTTCTAACGATAGCATTTCATAGTTCCCATATCGAAATCATTAGCAAAATATGGTTATACTGCTCAATATAACCAGTGTTAGGTTGTTCGAATATCATATGGAACTTATATATGAACTATCCTTAATGAACGTTGTTCATTTTAACTGGGTGGAGTACATTCCAAATAAGAAAACAAACAGATCCTATTTTTGTCCTGGCGAGTACCGTAAATGTGATTAGTATTCACTCGAATATATGATCGCTGCTAATTAAAACATAGCTGCGGCTTGCAATTAACCCACTGAGCCCCAGGCCATCGCTCGCACATCCTCTCACATTTCAACTGGCTTTCTGCAGCTGAAATTGATTTTCGAGTGTGTAAAATTTTCCAATTACAGACTTTGGAGAAGGACATCCACACTCGCACTTGCATGGGCGCAGGTCTATATATATATGTAGAGCACTCTGAAGGAGCTTTGGCTTTCGGATTGGGATTTGGACCTGGTTCTCGGGATCGAGATTGCTTCGGGGCACATGAAGCGATGCTAAAAGCGAGTCCAATTAGTAGCATTACTACTAACACTTCAATTCTGGCCACTGGGGGCCTCACCCCCACTTTCTCCGGGGTTTTCCGTCCCTCTCCAACTTGGCAATAACGGCAATAGTCAACAAAAACAACAAGGAGCCAGGGGCGAAGGAAAGTGCGGGGCGGAGTGAAGCAATGGCGCCAAAGCACGGCCATTTTGTGTGCACAGCTGTATTGGTGGGGAAATGGGTGGCGAGTTCGAGGGGGTGGGGTCAGAAGGTCGCAGAAGGGGTGTGGTGTGTGGGGCCTCGAAAAGTGGGCACTACGCTAGTTGTACATCAGTTGGTGGGAGTGGCAGGAGCGTAAATTTGCATTTAACGTTGTTTGCGGTGCCCACAAATGGAGTCTATCCTTGTCTGTCCCCTTACTTACCCCCTTTCTCACTCTATCTGCGTGTGTGTGTGAGGGGCAAGGACTCAACAGTTAGACGGCCAAAAAATACTGGGGAAGACCGAAACAACCACAAAACGATGCACAAGGACAAGAACGATGAGAGGATAAACGAACGACCCTACCTATACAGGCAAATAGGCACTGAAAGTATTTTATTTCAATAACTAAGGGTGAACTTTACTTGAAGTGATCTTGACTTTTCAGAAATCAATCGAGTAATAATTATTTTAGTGTGGTTTGGGGCTATAAAATATTGTGAGGGTTCCCCAGGCCATGCTTAAATTTAGATTAGTCCACTTAGTTTTCAGAATTTTTCCCAGTGGTAAGGAACATACACGCGTGCAGACAGTGTCAGAAAATAACAGCACTATTCAAACCAAAAAGCTTTAGAAATTTGCTGTTCCGGAATGACAGCAGCGGCTCCCGAAAACTAACAGCACATACATAAACAAACATAAAAATGCACCCCCTTAAAACGCACATGGATACTGTCTCCCACACACACACACACAACCCAGGCTGGCTCGTCGAATGCGTTGCATATTTTCAGGCACTTAAGCTATTTTCATGAAATGTACTCACACAGGCACATATGCAGATTGCCCTGACAGCAGAGCCACACCCACTTTAACCCCACACAGCCCACCTTAACTGTGCTCGGCTAAAAAAGGAAACTACGACTACAAGTACACACTCCGTATTGATTTTAATTGAAAAATTGTTAATTTTCCATGCCAGTAGCAGCAGCAGCACCGACTGCCACGCCCTCCCGTATTCCACCGCCCACTTTTCCAGGCCCGCCTCGCCCACCTTCGCCCCCAACTTTCCCTCAGCTTTTCGCTCGGAGCAAAGAGAGACGAACTTGAAGTGAACTTGTTGTGCTGCCAATTTTCGCCCGTACGTGTGTGCGTGAGTGTTTGGCCTTGTGTTAGTGAGTGTCTGCGGGTGTGTGTGTGAGTATGTCGGTGTGTGTGTGTGTGTGCATTGCTGCTTCTGCTGTGTTTTGTCTGGGTAATTACACGTTTCTGTGTGAATAAATTTCCAACCCCGCAAAATTTCGAGGCGGATTTATTCATTCGCTTTTTGAGTTGACTTTGAAAGCCCTTGATGGGTTTTTACCGCCTTATTGGGACGTACATGTAGGGATTCGGATGGCAGCTGCAGGTTTTGCTTTTCACTGGGACCGACAAACTTAAATTGGCCCGAGATGCTAGTCTCCTCGCCATATCCTTGTTTCCGTCAAATGGATTTGTTTAAATATTTGTAAAAGGTAAATGGTGTAATATTAGGATAAAATTAAAAATCGTTTTGAGAACGTGGAGAAAAACTCTATAGGTTCGAAAAGTAATCACTTGCTTAAGTAACCAAAGCTCTTTTTTAGTATAGATGTATTAAAAAAAAAATTGATCAATAAAGCATATGCTAGGGGTGCTTTCAATCAATTAAAAGTTAGGTCTTCACTTCCGATACCACAAATATAACACTCTGAAGTCTTTTCCCTCAGTAAGTTGTTGAAATTCTCCACAGTGTTGGCCGTTTTGGAAGTTCTACGAAACTAATTTGTTGAAGTGTCGACGCTTCCAAGTGAAAAATGTCTGGATAGAGAGCGACCGCCGCCGAATGGTGGTGTATGCGAGTTGGGTCCAAGTCATGGATTGTGAAGTCATGGAGTAGCCACGCCACAGTCCTCCGATTGGCACACACAAGATCCCTGGGAACCCGAAAAAACCGGCCCGAAGAGAGGGCAACTCACCAGACTTGTGGCAGACAGGTCTACTGCCCGATGCTGCCACTTGACGGAACACCGTCTGCGGTGCTGGCGATTGACTTACCCGCCAGCTCTGACCAACCTTCTCTAAAAGTAGCTAAATCAGGTCTACAGGCTTTTAAAAATATCAGAAATTATTGTAAAGAAAGAAAGCTGAAAGTAGTTATTTTATTTTTTAAAAATACCTAAGCTAAAATGTAACACTTACCATTTTTATTTGGTGGTGCCAGTAAAATCTTCAGAGATTTGAGTTCACTTGAAGGATGCATAAAAGTAGGCTTCAAAATATATGGAACGCTGTTCAGTTCACTTTTAGATGAATGCACATTTAACACACCTTTTCAGTTATACGGAGGTGGCAGACAAATCACTATGGCCTTGAAATGTCCTTTTTAGGTGTCTAAAAGAATGCAACAATATATTTTAAGCTCAGAAGTACAATGAGTGCATTCAGAGAGAACACTGTCCTTTATTCACTGCATACTTTTAGACACCTAAAATGTATTTTTAAAACCCCGTTGTTTTGAGTGGCACCCCCAATATCAAAGCCCAAGTGGTTTCAGTAATACGTCCGTTTTAGCTACTATCGGTAGCCAAATTGTTTGGCCATATCTACATATTGGGCCATAAAAACTGAACTCAGCAGCTCTGATTACCTACCTCAGCTCTCATTTCGCTGCATTCTTCGTACTCCATTCTCCGTTCTTCAGTCTTCTTCGCCGTTTCTCATGATCGTGAAACTTCTTCATTTTGTTGACTCTGCGCCGAGTACCAATTCGTTTAAAATGGTATCAGTTCCAAGAAAAATATTATTTTTTCATAATTTCTGAAGTGCCTTAATCTGTTCCCTGCAGTTCGATGTGCATAATCACGGCGATCGGGCGAGCACCCCGTTCTGGATCTTTTCTGGTCTCTGGTCTGGCTTTCTTGAGTGAAAACAGGCGGTCTGGAGAGTTGGATCGCAGTGCCCCCTTAGCCCCTCGTCGCTCCTCGGGGTGTTGACGTGCCCCGCCGCACAAAATAAAACGTCAATTTCAAGAGTTTTTCCTGGTAATAATTAGTAGCTGAGGTGGGCATTTAAATACTCGTCGTCTTCCATTTTTCTCCAGTGATTCTTCTAGTTCCCCCGCCATCGGCAAATTCCGCGTATTCGAGTATAAATACACTCGCCCAGCAGCCGAATAATAATGCATATAATTGCATTTTAAGTAGTTGCTGCCTGGAGTATTGTGTTACCTTTGAGCTCATGTCATCCCTGACATCGTATGCGTATGCCTGGTACTTTTTCTTGTTTCTTCTTGGCCCGGGAACGGGGGGCTGGATAAGTGGATTTTAATATTCCGCACTTGAGGTTTCGAGGAAAATGCACCGAGAGCCCGAACAGCAAGTGGGTGGCGATGCTAGCAATCGAGAACTTAGCCAAAGACTGACCTAATATTTTAAGTAGATGTAGATAGATTCGGATGTTAAAATGTGGTTTCTATCGTATATATAACCCATTATAATTTGTTTTAGATTTTAATAATTGTACCCACACCAATCAATTACCACTCATTTCCGCTGCAAACAATTGATAAACGCCGGTTTCGGCAAGTAATCCCCGAATTACTTCCCCAGTGAATACAGAGTTTGTGTTCTTCCGAAGGGTTTTTAGCCCTCGGAACATCGTTGCTCCTTACCTTAAAGTCAATGGCAACAATGTGCCGTTGTGGTTTGTCCGAAGGTCCTGCGAAATCCCATCCCCGGAGTCCCTTGGGAGTGTTGGGATAACATTTCCGGGGTGAAAACGCGGAGGGCAAGTGCGTAACAAGTTCCCGCGAAGGATGGACAGCGGATGATGCTGCGATGACACGTGTAAGTGCAGCCACATTGTCGCAATTACACTTCTTTTTTGGGTGGTGCGCAGCGCTCCCGTTTTGTTTGTTGTTTATTTCGGGTGCAACCCCGCCCCCGAACACCACCCACTGTGCGAAAACGTGACCTCAGCCGGATTTCCCACTTCTCCGGCGGATGGTAATTACTCTTCTTGCACGCACTCACCATCACCATCCGCATTATAAATATCATCGAACGTATTAGTGCGAAATGAGCACAGTGCTCACTCATTTGTCCAATCTAGCAAAATTCACGATTTGTCTTGGGTTCTACCCGGCTCATTCAACCGATTTTCTATACTACAATCAAGTACTTTTATATTATAGTCCCAAATTCACAGACATAAGAATTCATTAAGCAGATATATCATAGATATCACCAAAATGTAGGGAAAAGTTCCCGATATAAATAAAATACAAATTATTATTACTAACGTGGCCAAAAATTATCCATTAGGCTATACCATATTTTATATGGATTGAATCAGTGTGTTGTGAGACCCAAATGTAGCCCATCAAACATACAAATTGATTTGATCTCGAGGCCCAGGCCCAATCCAATCACGAAACTAAACAAACACGACCAAAAAACCGGGAGTGAGATAATTGAAGCACTTTCCCCAATAACTGGCCAAGTGGAGCCGAATTAAAACTCATCCGACAATTAGGCCCCGTCTAACGCCTTTCTGCAGCTGTCATCGGACGAAGTAGACCAGTTATCCCGAAGTCCCGAAGCCCAGATCCAAGACCCAATCCAAGGAAGAGGGCAATCTGTTGGAGCTCTCGATCGCCCCGGTTGAATAAGGCCTATTATCGCGTTTTGAAAGGCGTAATTATCGCATGACAATTCAAACGGAATGTGTTAACTCACATTTGTATTTACTCAATAAACATTATCGTCAATCGTTCAGATTGGGAAACCAGTCTAATTTCCAGCTCCCACACATAAAACTCGTTATTGCAATTGGACTCATCGAGAAATATATATGTACCTATATAGGGGGAGAGGAAGTGTGAGAAACGTCTTGTTGTACATCGGGAAATTAGTCATTTCGAAACTCTGTTGTTTGCTGGGACTCCCTGTTTACCTAGAAGCTAAGTGTAAAGATATATTGAAAGCAGAAACTGGACTAAACTATTTGATTTTAACTGTAATACATTGTATGTAACCCATGATCAAATCCCATTTTAAAAGGACAACTTTGGATTATAGGTCCTTCTGAAAGAAAAAACATTTAAGAACCGGTCATTTTTTGAAATATTTTGAAAATATATATATTTTTTATTTTCAAAATCCCACGATGACAAAAGTACGAAGCTCCCCTTCGGGAGACCAACGAGAGGAGGCGTACGAATCGTAATTACATACAACCAATTGACGGGTCTATAAATACCCATGGGCGAAATCCACAAGCGAACACGGTTGCCCCGTGAGGCTCCCAGCCACTCGGCAGTGCATTCAACTCGAAAAAGAAAAAACTCGGATAGCTCAGGTGGAACGAGCTGCGATAGAGTGAGTCACGAAGCCTGGCCACACTGCGCACGAACTTAGATTGCCCTGATCACTCTAATTCCGCGACTATGGCAAATTTTGGGTAATTTGCGCCAAACGCCTTTCACTTTTTTCGCAGCATTGTCTGCATCCGAACAATGGAACCCGAAACGGGGAGAGGTGGGGGAGACAAATATAATTAAAAAGGTGTTATTATATTTTCACGCCTCGACTGCGCGGAAAAGTTAACAGACTAAGTCCGACAGGGCAGAGAGGGGTTAAACAAAAAACGTCAACGACTCTTACGAATTATTTGCAGAATCATCAAATTAAAGGTTTGATGTTGATTTCAACGAGCCCCACAGCACGAGGATGAAGACGACGCTGCAAATGCCACATCCACACAACCCATATCCACATACAGCACATTTATCTGTATGTGCAGTGAGAAACTGAACAGTCATGGCCTGCAACTGGCCCCCTTCCGATCGAGTGTCTGTATAATTTTCGTTCGTTCTCTCGAATTGGCTGTCATAAGTTTTGAGTAGAAAATTGGTGTGCAACAAGCAACAACAAATCCGATTTCATCTGGCAAGGCAAACGGCGGTGTTGTTGCTGTGGCTGGCAAAGGATTTATTGATTGCGATAATGAGTTATACTTAATTTTCTCGCACCGAAAGTACCCCGAGCCACTTGACGGTCTCTGAAACAAGAAATCCCCTTTGAAGACCCAAGGAGCAATAAGCAGGATAGCGGGGGTTTCAGGTAAGATGTGAAGTGAAGATTGGAGAAGTTCAGGATTATATGCATCCCTGTGGACGGCGATCCACGTAGTAACGAATTTGTATTTGTATTATGTGTAGATACTATTTATCGACTTGCCTTTGATATCGTTATTATTATTATCACTGTTAGTTCACCAAATTCAGACAAAAAGGCACTTACTTCCTTTCTGCCGCCGCCCTGTCCATTTGTTAAAAAAGCAAAGTTTTGACACTTTCATTGTTTGTCCGGGCTCCGAAAGCCACTGAAAGGGTTGCTAGCCGGCAGAAAATTAGGCGCGGCCCTGTGCAATTAGGGCAAATAGTTTTCCGAACTTTCAGAACTCGTTCCTTGATTGATGGTCATTCACGACTGGCTGCCATTGATTGATGTTGGTCCGAGCGACCCTGAGGAGGGGCGGGGGCTCTGGTTCCGCTGGTCGTTTCATCTGACATTTTCCATTTGCGCCCCACTAATCCACACTTTCATCTCTAGCAGCGCATATTTTCCAATTTTCCAAGCCGAAACCGAACATGAAAATGAAACTGAAACGAGATCCAGATACAATTGACATTATTAATCGCGTTTCACGCTAATTTGCAACAACAAGTGGCTTAAACGGGAAATATTTTACAATTTGAGCTCCGAGTGCCCCTGGGGACCTGCGACCGGCAAACAGAAAACACTTGCAGAAAGGAGGTTTTGAGAAAATTAATTTTATAGATTGAAAACATGGCTGTGTGCCGGTCCCCGGGGGATGGGCTGCTGCGATGGGGGAGTGGGGTGGAACGGGGGCAATGAGCCTTGTCATCTCCGGACTTACCACCTTTCCCGTAATTGAGGAATTGTCGGCGAATTATGGCCGCACAATGGACATGGATGGTGGGGCTGCGCAGCATGATCCAGACTATTTATATGGCGCAACTCAAGCCGCAGAAGTTGTGCACTTTATCAACTGTTGCAATTTGGAGGCGTGGCGCCACGCGGCGATTCCTTCTGCCTTCTGCCGGTGACACTTCAATTGGTTTTACGCAATGCAAAATAAATTCACAAAAAATACTAGAGCCACTGGGCATAGGCGAACACGGGCTGCTCTCGAGCTGTGTGTGAGTGCCAGGAAAATAGGTTTTGGATTACCTAACTTAAGAATATCTTTAAAAAATCTCTGTAAGGCCCTCTGAAATTAAAAAGAAATACCTTGTGTGGTAATCCATAAGAACAAGTGCGTATTACATATTACAAGTCTTGGCTTACATAGGGTACCCGAAAGCTTGCGATCCCGAAGGACAACCCGACCAAGGTGAGTTGGGGATTTGCTGGGGTGGTGAAGTGGGTGGTGGGCGCAGGGGGCGTGACATGGCGCCTGCCACGATTCAACTTTGGCTTGGCACACGCAAATCAGACAATTTGTATCCAGCGGCGAATATAATTGAAAAATGATTGGTTTACCATTAATGAAAATGATGATGACAACACAACGGCAACAACAACGACTGCTGTCATCGGCAGACACCTGCAGTTGCGTCTTCGATTGTTGGGTCAATCGGCCATCGAACGCCCGATAATCGGGACAATAATGACAACAACAAGCGCGATAATAACGAAAATAATGGTGACTCAAGTGTGATAAAGTAATCGTTGAGTGCCGACAATGTGCGAATTTAATGTGCAAACGAGGGGACGATTTAATTGGCCGGTCCATTATAATACACATAACAGCATATGGCGTTCTTTAGTATGCTTACGCATAAGACATTACCTATGTTACTGGCTAGATAAAGCATAAGACAACATGTAGCCAGAACCCTTAAAATTAAAGGAAAGGATATACCAAAAAAAGAATTATTATAAAAAACTACTATCCTAATAACATTTTTTAGAAATAGAATAGTTATTTCAATGTGCTGCTATTTTAACTTGCTTATGTGATATTTAAACCTGAACTAAACACAGGAATATCCCTACTTCGGTTTTAGTTTTGATATACAAATATATTCCTGATTTCCGAACTGCATCGCCCAAATGTTCTGGAATTTCACAGTCAAACAAATCAGCCTCGGGGCTGTTCGTCCTGCTCCTCTCTGCTCCACAACTTCGAGGAGCCGCCTGCCGGCCGTAAAATGCCGGAAAAGCAACCCAGTCCCAGTCCCAGTCGCCTCGTAATCTGTGTCACAGGACTTAGTCGCATTGCCGCACGTCCGGCAAGGAATTCCTATTTTGCGTAGCTACCCGGGAACTCGAGGAACGCGGGACTTATTAACATTAAATCGCTGGCAGCTGCCTGTCGCCGCAAATTGGAAATTCCATCATTAATTCTAATAAGATTATTAGTTCCCCGATCGAGCAGTTTGGCCCGGGGTCGGGGTCGGGGTCGGGGATTTGTATTTCGACACCTTGAAGTCAAGTCCAATCAGCCGGCCGCAGACCTCCGGTTCTACGGTTAATGGTTGCGGTCGGTGGTCGACGGTCGTGTGAATCGCAGTTCCGAGATATATATTTGGCCGGCCACCCCCAGAACCACCACCCATCGACGGTTGCCCGGACAACGCTCGAGTAAATCCAATAAGCATAAGTGTGCACCAGAATCCCAAGAGATCCGAGGCCATTGAGTGCGAAATGAATGAAATTAGCGCGCGTTAATCATAAACAAACGAGCGGATAAAGGTTTTCCCGGGAAAGCAGGGTGATTTCGCTGGCAACAACCCTTTGTGGAGAAAACCAAGGACTGGAAAACAAACAAACAAATTGCAACAGTTCTCACAGTGTGGATACAGATGCGGATGGACAACCTGCTGCGATGACACGCGTTCCCCGCGCACTTGCCAATTTGCGATGATGTTTACGACGAAGATAACTACTCAACTGGGAAACCGAACTTGGGGCAGCACGTTTTAGTGAGTTCCTAGATGAGATTTACTCCGGCAGAGATTTATGTGTCGGTGGTTTTTTATGAGAAAGTACGTCTGACATTACAATGTAACATAAGGGGAGACAACAGGAAGAAATGTCATGAAAATAAAATAATAATAAGAGTGGTTAGGAAAGGTTTTTACGCTCATTAAAGATATCAGTCCCACACACTCAGATAAAACATCAAGTATTATATGCTAATAAGAGAAATAAGTATAAATGAAATAAACGAGATAAGATTACATAAATATTATAAGTTTACTTACGACGGGCACTTTTTATCGAGTGCAGTTACTTAGTCGATAACAAGTTCTATACGTTAATTAGACAACTTCCCTTTAACTAGTCAACAATTGTTATGTACAATTAAAATCAAATGAAGTAATAATAAATCAATGGAGCGAAACATCCTTAAAGCCGTAGTAGAACCAAATACATCCCAATTTAAACAACCACTTAGGCAAAGTCCCTGAATAGACGTGTAAACTACTTAGATTACCTATTGCATACACTAATTGTCTGGCAATTGTTTAAGTCAAGTTTTGGCATTGCACCACCCACAAACCGCCCCTTTAACCCCCTGTCGCCCCGTCTGATCTTCTAACGTAATTAGAAAATCGGTTCATTAATCATTGGGCATTTTAAACATCGTTTGGTTGTAATTAATAGTTCAACGGCAATGGCAATTGCATTGCCAGCCCAATGTCGAGTAAAGGTCATTAATACGAGAATAACTCGCATGTGCAGTTTTCCTCTGGGCTCTGAACCCAGTTTCCCCTCCAACCCCTGTCTTCTTCCTTTTAACCCCCTTAATAACGCCAAAGTCAAGCCTTTAGATCCGTTTGCGTAAATTAATACTCGACTTACAAACAGAGAATAAACCAAAAAATCATTTTGCATTTACATTTCTTAATCCGGAAAGCTGAAAAGCTCTCTGCTCCGCTTTCTGCGAGCAGACCTTTTTTATTGAATGAAACAAAAAGAGTTCGCGACCGTTAAACTCATATGAAAGTTGGAAATTGAAGTTCCAGCGGAAAAACGGGAAGATGGCAAAGATAAAAGGGGCAGACAACCGATGAAGTTTATGGGAAAACTCAGTGGGTTTTTAAGATACTCTTGCCAACATAGGGACAATATTGGAAAGCAATTTTCAAAATAACTAAATCTAAATGTTAGTGCCTTGCCATTCGGTAAAACTAACTACTAGTAAAACTAGAACCGTACTCCAGTTAATAATAAATGTTGATCCTTAATAACAAGGCACTAATATTAGAATCACCGTATACCAAAGCCTAAATGTATTTTCTGCCTATAATAAGACTTTCAAACTCCTTCTCGAAATTGTAATACCCTCTCGGAAAGAGTTTGAAAACCGAATTCCACGAATGTCAATTGAATATTGCATATAAACTGCGGACTGTCGTTATGAAATTTCCACACGCCTCGCCGGGCTGACTGACTCGCAATCGCTTGACTGTAGTCCCTCCACCCATCGAGGCCTCACGGAACCACCCACTGAGGCCCCACTGAAGCCCCACTGAACCACCCGTGAACCACCCAACCACTCAGTCGTTCGAGTTGATGAAGTAAACCAATAAAGGCCGCACACGAACTCAAAGGCAAATTCCCTCCCGATTGCAGGGCAAAATCGAATGCACAGGTGCACATGTCACCTGAAAAGGACGACGAGTCCTGCGACCCGTTGCATATGCAATTTGCGCAATTTTGCAGCCCCAGTAAGCAAATATTCGCCACCCCAACCCACAATCCGCACTCGTAATACCCGGCACTCCCCGAAAATTCCCATCGATGGGGGAATCGAAACACTCCCCCATTGAGAACCATTGATTGGTTACCAATATTTTAATTATGCCGGAAATGGCCAGAAGGCCCGTGACCTCTGTGTGAATGCAGTCGCCCAGTCGAATTGCGTTAAATTGGTTTGACAATTGCGAGTGTCCGGGTGACCAAGGGTTAAGCAGCATCGGTGTCCCTGAGTCCTCTGAAATTCTGGATAAATATCACAAATGCACTGCTTTCGACATGGATAACACACTTTAAAAAACTTTGGGAATTGGATGTACTATTTTTTAATAATATCCTCCGCTTAAATCTTATTTAATATATTAAAATGTGAAATATTTTTAGAAGAGGAAACAGGAGAAATCGCTTAACAGTGACCTCATCATCGGCCAATTTCGCTTGGCCAGCCAGCCGAATGTCCGATAAATCAAAAGGCGTTTCCACCAACCGGACAAGGGGCGTGGCCCCTTTGGCTGTGCCCCATAAAAATGCCCGTCGAACTATTCACCCCTTACACGCCTCTCCAAGGAAAAAAATAAATTTTCAATCAGCAAATTGATGTCGTGATTCGTAGCGTATTGGAATCGAAGTTGAGATGGGAATGGTCAAGTAATCATTTAGCGGCAGATTGTCCAAGCTGTTATCTATATTAAAGTGGTTGCTTGCGCGGATCCACGGGGGATTTAGGGGTTCAAACCAGACCCCCCCCACCCCCACACACACACCACAACTAAATCCTGGATCCGCCACTGAGTGGTTGGCATTATCCACTCCAGTCAAGATTTTTCGCATTTTAGCAGAGTATTGTAAGGTGGATGTTTTATGTTTCCCAGTCGAGTGCGTTAGCATCAATTGATTAAAATTGTGATTATTGGTGCCCCGATATTTAATCGATTCAGAGTTGATTTACTGGAAAATAAATGTGATTGCATTTTAAAAATGAACAGTCTCATTTTCCATTTTAAAAGCTTGAGAGATCAGTGCTTGTCTTAGGCTTAGTTTCGAAAATCTTTAAATTAAATTAAGTTTATGTTATAATATTTTAGAGAAAGTTGTTATAAGAAAATTTAACAAAAAACTATTGTGATTTTGTAATACCTGAATTTCTTTTCATTTTCATTAAAAAAATAACATCAAGCCCTCACTTCTACACTCAGAAAAAAAATCAAGTATTTCGTGCTTGAACCTAGTATTTTCGGTGTCAAAACTTCGCCAAGCATGGAAAATACAGAACGCGAGAACAAAATACTACTTTTGAGCACGAATTTTCAAGACCGAAAATACTAGATTTAAGAACCTTTCGGTCTTTAATCAAGTATGAATAATTCTTAAATCAAGTCATATTTGGACTAAAAACAAGAACGATTTAATAATAAAGTAAGAAATTTGCAGGCATGTTTTAAGGACGAATAATTCTTAAATCAATATATAAATATTATGAAACTAAAATGAGTTTTTATTTTATGCTAGTAAGAGAAATAAGTATTGGAAACTGAAACGAAATACACGATATATATATATATAAATAATATTAATATTTTAAGTTTACTTACGCATTGCCGCTCACGGGCATTAACACTACCTAATTTATGCGCCTTATATACCGAGTACTTTCAGAATAAACAGTTGGGAATTATTAGAGTTGGCAGACATAAAAACTCCAAAATGTGCTCAATATGAGAATTTTTTGAGCACGAACGTTCTTAAATGTTAAGCATGCAATTTTTCTTTAATCAAGGCTGTTTGTACTTGTTTTTAGCACGGTGTTTTTCCCTGAGTGTAGTTTCCATATCTTGACTTAAAGGATCCCGATTTTCAAGTGGGATGCCTCTATGAATTTGTGGTTTAATTCTCTAATATCCTACATTAAAAGTTTTCCTTTAAGCGAGGATCAAAATTTTAACCCATTTTCATGTTCGATTTTTCCGTAATTCCAATGGGGTCCACCTGGGAACCAAAAACTGAACTTCTAAATTCCATAACTTGACTGATAGGATCCCGATCTTTAAGTGGGATACCTCTATGAACTCGAAGTTTAATTCTCTAATATGCTACATTCAAAGTTTTTTTTTAAGCGAGGGTCTAAATTTTAACCCATTTTCATGTTCGATTGTTCCGTAATTCCAGAGGTGTCCAGCATGGGAACCCAAAACTGAACTTCTAGATTTCATAACTTGACTTATAGGATCCCGATTTTGAAGTGCGATGCCTCTATGAATTTGTGGTTTTATTCTCTAATATGCTACATTCAAAGTTTTTTTTTAAGTGAGGGTCAAAATTTGAACCCATTTTCATGTTCGACTTTTCCGTAATTCCAATGGGGTTCACCTGGGAACCAAAAACTGAACTTCCAAATTCCGTAACTTGACTTATAGGATCCCGATCTTTAAGTGGGATACCTCTATGAATTCGTGGTTTAATTCTCTAATATGCTACATTCAAAGTTTTTTTTTAAGCGAGGGTCTAAATTTTAACCCATTTTCATGTTCGATTATTCCGTAATTCCAATGGGGTCCAGCATGGGAACCCAAAACAGAACTTCTAAATTCCATAACTTGACTTATAGGATCCCGATTTTGATGTGGGATGCCTCTTTGAATTTGTGTTTTAATTATCTAATATCCTACATTAAAAATTTTCTTTTAGGCGAGGGTCAAAATTTTAACCCATTTTCATGTTCGACTTTTCCGTAATTCCAATGGGGTCCAGCATGGGATCCTAAAACTGAACTTCTAAATTCCGTAACTTGACTTATAGGATCCCGATCTTTAAGTGGGATACCTTCTTGAATTCGTGGTTTAATTCTCTGAATTTTTACATTAAAAGTTTTCTTTTTAGCGAGGGTCAAAATTTTAACCCATTTTCATTTCCGATTTTTCCGTAAATCCACTATGGTCCAGCATGGGAACCAAAAACTGAACTTCTAAATTCCATAACTTGACTGGTAGGATCCCGATTTTGAAGTGGGATACCTCTATGAATTTGTGGTTTAATTCTCTAATATGCTACATTCAAAGTTTTTTTTTAAGCGAGGGTCAAAATTTGAACCCATTTTCATGTTCGATTTTTCCGTAATTCCAATGGGGTTCACCTGGGAACCAAAAACTGAACTTCTAAATTCCGTAACTTGACTTATAGGATCCCGATCTTTAAGTGGGATACCTTCTTGAATTCGTGGTTTAATTCTCTGAATTTTTACATTAAAAGTTTTCTTTTTAGCGAGGGTCAAAATTTTAACCCATTTTCATTTCCGATTTTTCCGTAAATCCACTATGGTCCAGCATGGGAACCAAAAACTGAACTTCTAAATTCCATAACTTGACTGGTAGGATCCCGATTTTGAAGTGGAATACCTCTATGAAATTGTGGCTTAATTCTCTGATATTCTACATTAAAAGTTTTCTTCTAAGCGAGGGTCAAAATTTTAACCCATTTTCATGTTCGATTATTCCGTAATTCCAATGAAGTCCAGCATGGGAACCCAAAACTGGACTTCTATAATCCATAACTTGTGTTATTGGATCCCAATTTTGAAGTGGGATACCTGTATGAGTTTTGTGTTTGAGTTCTCTTATATTCTGCATATTTTTTTTTATATTTATTATTTTACGAAATCCTGAGAATATTTTTCAACTCTCTTTTTGAACAATTTAACCAAAGAAAACTTACTTACTTACTTGCAACAATATATAATGTTTGTGTATTCTCTTATCAGTATGTTAGTCTCTTCAAACCCAATATCATGTTGTTTTCTAGAGTCACTTTTGTAGGCCTTGCGAATCGGTCTGGCAGCGAATTTCCGTTTTGGAAATTTATGGCATTTCCCTCTTTGATTTCCGCACTCAAAAGGCCCTACCGAAATTGCCGGCCCCGCTTTTCCGGTCGCCACTCCGGTATCATAATGACGATTGGATCCGATTCTGGATCTGGATGATGGGATGCTGAGCTGCCGGGTCTCCAAATTGCAAAATGATATAATTCAATGAGAGTTGATTAAATTATCAGACGAGCCAGTGGCCTCCGGACGTGGATGTTGCTGCTTCTCTGCTGCTGCTGCTGCTGCCTGTGTACCTTGTTAATGAAATTTTCCGGTCCTTTGGCAGAGGCTTCTCGGGCCTGTGTGTGTGTATTGTTTACACCAGAGTCTGCCTGTGTGTGTGCTGTGTGTTTGCCATTTATTATTGCAAAATGCTGCTGGTGTTGCTGCTGCAGCAGCCTTTTGTCTGTTGTTGCAGCTGATGATGGTGACTGTGACGTTGACGTTGCATGATGAAATAACAAACCGGATTAATTTGATTTTGCAGCCAGAAAGGGCCAAGACCCAAGCCCCAAGACCCAAGATTCAGGTCCCAGTTGTCGGTTCACAGTTCCCGATTCCCAAGGCCCCAAGGCTCAGGGTCCAAATTCGGGGGCTGCTCTTTGCCAGGAGCAAAGTATCCGGGTGTGTGGAAATTAATTTGACATTCGTTGGCAGCACTCCGGAGAACAGTGGAGGGTAATTTCAAACGCGAGACTTATTTGCACTTCCACGCCTGAGTAATCCAACTAAATCGCAGGCTGAGTCACACTTCGCTCAGTGCTAATCAGAACTGTAAGGCTTTCGGCTGATACATGGGACAATTAGATCACAATATAATTGAAACATTGTTTTATAATTTTAATAATTTTACTTATGAGTTTCACAACGTGTTAAAGCCATTAAAATGGTTAATCGACGTTAAAATAAATGTATATGTTATACTAAAAAAAATATGTGAGTAAATAAAATATAATATAATAACATTGTCACATAAAATAATATTGCTTTAGTAATAATATAGGTACAATGAATGATATTTTTAACAATAATCTATTTAATGTTATGGAATTTACCGTACCAGTCGAGCGGCACTCTGCCAAAAAATCCGCGACAAGTTGTATATTTTCTGGGCTGCAACGAAATGCACTGAGTGGCTGCCTGGAAACTATATGCATGAATTTATATAATATATATAAAGTGGACCCCTTTGGAAGTCAGAGTTCGGGTTTGCCAATTTCTCAGGCAAGTGGACTCCAAGATTTATGGGGCTCCTGGTAGGCAACCAAGTCTTGTGACAGAACCCCAAACCAAACCACTTTATCATCGTTTTTCCGGGGCATTTTCCGAATTATTTTTTCGGGATGAATGCCACGCCCAGTTGCCCACTTAGCCCGCGCACACGATTTGTGGCGATTTGTTCAATCCGTGGGGTTGAGTGTGAGATTTGGCTGAGCTTCTGGGCTTTTGGTGCCTGATTCTTGGCAAGCGAATTCCTCGCCAGTTTTTAACACCCTTGGCCCCCTGCTTAACCCTCTGTCGTCCCGTATTTTCCACTTTTCGGTTTTCCCTGCTTTGCATATATTGCTTTTTTTTATTATAAATCATCCTTCTGCTGCTTCCAAGAGCCACTTCAGCTCGGGCTCTTTTTCTTCGACCTCGTCCTCGTCGATTTCACATTGCTGGGCAGCCTTCTGGAGGTCCTTCCCCCTGCCACCCCCTCCGATCCCTTCTCGCCCCGCTCCTGACCCTCCCCCTTTTGCGTGCAAGACTAATAGCAGAACTAAACGATTTGATGGACCAGAAAAATGATGACTTCTTCGCCAGGACGGAGGGTACGGATTCCGTACCGGGGGTGGTTGAATCCTTTGGCCCGTCTGTTTGGCAAATCCTTTTATTGTGACAGTTGTTGTTGCCGGCCGCCTTTTGTGAACAACATTTAATGTTTTCATATTATTATCTTTGTTGTTGCCGGCGAAGAATCGGTTTAATGTTTCGGAAGATAATCTAATTTGGTCACTTATATGCGAATATGTATATCATTTGCCATTATGTGTGGAGCAGCAGCGACTGGGTTGTCGATGGTGTGGCATCGATGTGCTATCCGCCTGAAGGGGCTCGATTTCAAGGGGAATCACAGTTAGTAGGTCTGAAGTGTAAGACTTGGGATTTTAAAATCAAAAGACTGTACAAATCCAAAGCTATATTAAATTAGAGAACCAACAATTGACCCACATACATTAATATATATTACTAATAATCTGTACAGCATTAACAAATTATTTAAATAATTTCTTCGATCCCTTTTTGTCCATCCATCTATATTTCAACAACACCCCTGTCTTGGAACTTAAACTTCAAGTGTGTATACATGTCTTTGTGTGTTTGGGGCAGCTAAAAGGTTTATGGTTCAAGAATTAGCATTTAAAAAACATTCCATTTACATTTTTTCAATTTGAATGAGTTTTTGTTTAATAATTTGCAATTTGCATTGCATTTTCCAAGGCTTAGACTTGATAGCCATTGGCCACTGATGAGGTCGATGTCCATATGGCGAAACACTCTAAGCGGAAGAGAAAATGGGGATTCGTATTTAAATAATTTGCAATGAAACGCCCGGAGAAAAACGGCATGGTATAGTCAGTAAAAAATAAACCTTCTTAGCAAATGAGGTGAAAAATATGAATACTATCTTAATGAGATGATTTTACCCAATAACGATGATAATTGAACGTTTCTTTTCAGGTCTGGTTCCAAAACCGCCGGGCCAAGTGGCGCAAGACCGAGAAGGTCTGGGGTGGCAGTACGATAATGGCGGAGTACGGACTCTATGGGGCCATGGTGCGGCACTCGCTTCCCTTGCCGGACACCATCCTCAAATCGGCCAAGGACAACGACGCGGTTGCTCCCTGGCTACTAGGTATGGAGCAGAAATGTAAATGCAACAATCATATCGAATCTATCAAACTAACCCCACCAGCATCCACACTCACATCTCGCTATGTAACACCTTTGCAAAAGTCATTTCAAAGGGGATACATGGCTTTTCAATCAAGTCTTAAGTCTTATATTTTGAACCGATCTTGAAATTTACTTTAATAGTTTGTTTATACTTAAATCCTTACCAACATTGTTTTTATTTTAAAGGCCCCCTCTTTTTTAGACAGCTGTATATGCGAACTCCCATATAAAACACATACCAATATCAGTTAACCTTAAGGAGGGTTTAATTAAATTTCGAGCCGCATAAAGGACCACGGCTCGGGGATTATAAACAGATAGCGTCCGGGTCGAAAATTGTGAGCATATTTGACGAGCATGTCCAACGACGCTTTTCCACTCGCCGTCATATGTTGCGCACATTTCCCGGGAATGACTTTGCGGATTATCGGGGGGAATCCCCCGGTACAAGTGTCGCTGGTTCGGGGTGACTGCGCTCCCTTATTCGTTAATAATCGCTTAATAAATGCAAAATGCACACGCTACGAGGACGAGGACGAAGGACGCAGGACGCAGGATGAGGGCCCGCCACTGAATTCCCGTCTTATTTGGCATTTATCGTTTATCTATTCCCATTGTGCGGCGGCCTTCGAAGGGGTGGTGTCGACTGGGCGGTTTGATGTGCTTCAGCGGATTTTACGAGCTGGCTGACTCGATAATTAATTCCCAAGTAGCCGTGGCCAAAGGCCCGCTCGAACTTAAGTGGCTTATCGAGGACTTAGCGGATTCCTCGCCGGGGAATCGGACCAGGAATAGTTTTTAATTAAGTTGACATATAGACAATTAGTTGGCAATTCGTGGGACCCCAAATTGGTATAGAATCCATTATTTTGACAGCATATTTGTTTTAATTTATCTACTTAATATTATAACCAAGTCCTGTTCCCTTTCGTAATTGCTTTGATAATAATATCAGCAAACTTTGATGCCACTTTTTATTTTTTGTATGTATTGCAGTCAGTACACTGGCTTAACTACCATACGAACACAGCATTAAATATTTTAGATTCAAATTCCATATCAAGGAACTATACAATAACATTCGTATTAGTTCTGTGAAATATATTTTATGAGATGATCCCAAGGTCCCTACAAGCCCTGCAAGAAAACATTAAATCGAAAACCACTGAGTCATCCATTCGACTTCCCTCGACAGGTATGCACCGCAAGTCAATCGAGGCTCAGTCGACGCTCAAGGACGACTCGGGGGTGAGTGACCATGAGGACTCGGCGGGATCGAAATCCGCCAACTCGGAGGACCTCTCCCGCCACCGCACCCTCAGCTCCTCCACCGAGTCGCTGAACGTGGTGAGTCCTGCGCCCAGCAGCTGCACCAACTCCGTCTCTACGGCCCCGCCCACCTCGACGAGCGGCTACGCGGGGGCGGCCTCCTCGGCGGCCACCACGCCCACCGGAGCCACCACCAACAGCTCCGGCAGTCCCCACATCGAGATGGGCTCCCCCTCGCCGCAGCAACAACAACATCAGCAGCAGCAACAGGTGCCGCTTTACATGGGCGGTGGGGTCGGTGGGGGTGGCTGCGCCCCCAGCTACCATCCGCTCCTGGATGCCGCGAATGCTGCTGGCGCTGGAGCGGCGGCCTCCAGTAAGGACTTCCACCTGATCATGAACACAGCCGTGGCAGCGGCAGCAGCAGCTGCCCAGCAGCAACAGCAACAGCAACACCAGCAACAGCAACATCAACATCAGCAACACCAGCAACAACAGCAGTCGCAGGTCATGGCGGCAACACCTGGCTTGCACGCCCACAACTTGGCCGCCGCCCTTATGGAACACGATCCGGATACCTTCAGGTGAGTCATGCCGCTAAATTAAATTAATATTATTTCTTCATTGTTGATTTACATTATTTCATTTTAAAATCATTTTGAATGATGCTTTATTAGCTACTTCATTTTTCGTGCTTTTTTGTCCGATTTGGTTCTGCCTATTGATTGATTTTTAAATTTTTATGGAAAATAAGAGAGTTTTTCTGGTTTCAGTTGTACTTCTATGTTGTTGGGTTTTATTATATGTTTGGAATATTTTTTAAGTAAACTTTTATAAAAGTGCTCAAATTAATCGTGCCATGTGTGATCCAGGAACAACTCAATCGCCTGTCTGAGGGCCAAGGCGCAGGAGCACCAGGCGCGCCTCCTGAACAACGGAGGACTCTTCCTGCAGGTGCGCAGGTTCGCACAGGGCCAAGTGCAGGTCCAGGAGCCAAGTGATATGTTCAAGCTCAAGGAGGAGCACAACAACAACACCCCACAGCCTATTTCTGCCTCCCATTCGGGTTCTCAAGTCAATGTGAAAATGGAGCTGACTGCCAACGGATCGCTGAACAACTGCGAGGAGGTCTAACAGGAGCCCCAAGGAACCCACATTTCTCAGTTTCCCCAGTGGCAAGTGCTACGAACCCAAGACACACCAAACCAAATATAAGAAAACCTTTTTTTTAATAGACCCTAGGAACAGTACTCTTGGAATAAGCATAAGATCTGTAATCGAATATTTTAAGTAGTGGCATGGGCCGCTTTAAGATGTAAAATACAATATCGTAATACTTTTAAAAAATTATTCATCGAAAATAATTTTATTTTTAATTTTAAGTTTAACACTTTGGGGCACCAACGAAAATGTAAGTTGGCTAAAATAAATGTAGAAATATATGACAAACCAAACCGTTGACTTTTATTTGGCGAATTTCTTTAGTTTAACAAGCTATTTATATACCATTGCTTTAATTCCATGTCTTGTGCATGATAATATTCATATTAAAAATCTGTATAATGTAGAGGATGTGAGGAATGGAGAATAAGTGTAGAGTGTCAGAGGATATGAAGAAAGTAGAAAAAATGTTGAATGTCAGAAAATGTAGATATTGAAAAATACGTGTAGAATGTCAGGTAGATGTATAATGCAGTGAATGTGCAGAATGTAAAATAGGTGTAGAATGTCAGTTACTGGTCCAATGTAATATATGTAAATTGTATCAACGATGTAGATTGCATAGTCTGCGTAGACTGTATAATATGAGTAGAATGTTAAATGTAGATTACCTTTACCTTACTTTATTTGACTATCGGTCATGTTCTTAACAATAGCGCCCTCTATTACAGAAGTAAGTCGGTCGTCAAAGCAGTGCATCGATAAAGTAGTGACTTGCGTCGGTAAACTAGTGTCGCCAATATACCTCGCATTACGAAGAAGACGGAAGTGGCCTAGTGCGCTAGAGCGCCTGGATTCGTTTCTCCACGCCTCACGTTGTTCTTCAGAAGACCCGGTTCGACTCCACCTTAGGTGTATTATACGCTCCATGCTCCATTCGCCACACGCTCTTCGCCATTTATATTACGAAGCAGTGTGCCAACGAAGGGAGAGATTAACACTTCTCTGTAGGAAGCTGATGGTCGTCGAATATGATTTCTAGACCTTCAGTGCCAATAAACTGAGAGACAATCCTTTTTGCCTCTTGCTTGGTAGATTCTTTTCTTTTGTTATTTTGATACGTTTTAGTTCATTCTTTGTCCAAAAGCTTCTACAGAAGAATATTCAGTGTATTGTCCGACACAATACAAAAGATATGGTGCCAGTACGAAAATAATTAGGGTTCCCAATCGTACAATAACGGTATATGTATAGCCCCCACAAAAAGTTCGAAATTAGAATTAGGTTTTTAAAAATTTAAAACATCGATGTAAATCGAAAGTGAATCCATGTAGCTTTAGTAACTTTAACAGGTTTATTTCGGTTGCACATGATCTCAGATCTCTCACTTATTTTCCTTTCAAGGTCTCGGGATGTGCCACAATTCCAGGCTCCCAAAGATAAAATGCGCATGCTGAAAATGAAAAGTACTGCCAAAAACGAAAAGCAGGAAAAGCAACAACCTGTAAAACCTATTTATTTTGTCCGCATTAGCATCCGAAAGCGTTTGCATAGCTGTGGTTAGGCAGGTCTGGCGAAGGGGGGTCAAACGCAGTTCAAAAGAGGGTCGAAAGGGGGGGGGGGGGGGGGAGTGGGCTCTAGGCCCGCATTTCAACGCGTCACTTAACTACCGCAACGTTTGGTCTGAATGAAATGGATTGGAGGGGTTGGAAATGCTCCAAAACAGTCTAAGGAAAAGCGTATCAAATTAACATGATCCTCAATTAAAAAATGGGGATGCGATTAGCTTAAAAAATGCCAAACGTTATAAATTAAAGACAATTTTGGGTGAAGAATTAGATTATTTTTAAAGTCAAATTTAACTAATTGGTAAGAAATTAGCTCACATATTAGATTGAAATTATATTGATGAAATAAGAAAATTATTTCGAAAACTCTTATACAATTTAAGAATATTTGTATGTTTTAGAAAATTTATTTAGAATGCTTTGGTCATTTTATTTGTCGTCAGCAAAACGAATTTTCACCAGTGCAGGGCCGAGCCAGATAAATTGCACGAGGAAAGCCGGCCTGACTTTGATTAAACGCGCGTTTGATTTGAAAATGATTTCATTAATTAGGGAAGGTCCACCCCTTAACCCCGCCCAGTAACAAATTATATTTAGGGCACAAGCTATCCCCAGTCCTTGTGGCTATTAAGGCCCTCGAGGACTTCTTTCGTCTGCCAACCATTGATGTTTTATCGCAGATATGTCGACAGCTAATTAGGCCAGGAAAGAATTATGAGCCGGCTAAGATTGCGATTGCCAAGACACTCGTTCCAATTCATCTGCGGCCTTATTAACGGAAAACGAACAGTTTGTAAACTGGGTCCTGTTCCAAATTGCCGACTGCATAAATCACTCGCCGGCAGGAAGTGCGGACCCACAAAAATTCCACAAATTCAATATGAGCTCGGTCCACACGATTGCGTTTCAATCACTCAAGGATTGACCCTTTGCCCCGCTGTTCCGCTTTTCCACTTTCCCGCGGCTCCATCCTGAAGGAAGGCTGAGTAACTGGTAAACAAGACTAATTAATTTTACTTTACGTGACTTGCATGGCCGAGAAGTTCGATGGAGGGGCAAAAATTAGTACCCATAAGGTATGGGAAGTGCTAAGAGCTGACGGCAGAGAAATAATTAAATGATCATTTAGCTAAAAGGGCGAGAAAGCACAGTCAGAAAAAGTGTAACTGTGCTAGCACCAGTTAGTCAAAAATGTATAATGTATATACAGTGTACAGGATTGGAAAGCACCCCTTGAAAGCATTGATACACTTTATAAGCCTGCTAAATTATTTCATACCTACATAGACTCTCCTTCGAACACTTTCAGTGTTGTTTGGGGAAAAACGCATGAATATATTTCGCTCTTCATTAGGTCGTTAGGCAGACTTGGCTGAAAATTTGCTTATGCTCCGCAAACAACTAACTATACAAATCGCGCCAGAAATAGACAGGAATCGGGGCGAAAACTTCATCAAACTGACAACAAAAGTAATAATAATGAGGCGGCAGCCCCGCGCAGCAACAACAAAGGCCGGGGCGAGAGTAATAAAACCAAGGTGAGTTTGTGTTCGAGGGCGTTGGGTGGATTTCAAAAGCCAACAATGGCAACAGCTTAAAGAAGCCAAGACAAAAACAGAAGCAGATAAGAGGTCTTCGAATGTTCGCTACAAAAAATATAGTTTACAACAAACAGTAGCGATTTTCCCTTGTTTAGGAACACACATTTTTAGAATATTGCTTCACACCTCAACCAGATGATATGCTGTTCCAATTTGCGCCATTTGTACACCCATGACCACACACTGACTTGTAAATAATAGATACATTTTACTTATAGGTATACAGACAGATATGTATTTCCATTTTAGCATTATAAAAACATTTGTATATTTATAATCATAACAATTCAGATCATAAAAATGTTCACAAAAAGCATCGTGCTTAGAATTCGTTTACCAACTAACTACTATAAAGTTTATTTACTTGTGACACACAAATATTACTTAACTAAGGTACAAAAAATGTGTACAGATCTGAATGTACATATGTATCTGCTCACGCTTTGTTAACCAGTTATCAGGTGAGAAGCACAAAAAGCAAAAGACACAGTACGAATATCTCTTTGGAATTTTTCTCTCTTCAGTGGTTTCCATCCGGTATTTATCATGGTTTTACTCCCTGCTACATCTACATTTCTTATTGGAGTCGGCTGGCCCTATCTGCTTCACTTCTTGACCTATATCTAGCGACTATTAGATAATACATCCAATAACTGTTCCGGCGACCAAAGCTTTCCACATTTTCCGACCTCAGCGCCTCACTATCGGACTGCAGTGCTCAATGCAACCGATACTCGCTCTCACGCACACAGACCCTCGCTCTCGCACAGATACACACTCAAACCACTGTGGGGCAAGCTTAGAGTAGCAGAGCCACCGAAACCACACTGGGATTGTCCATCGGAATCCAAGTCTATACGGTTTGGGTGGCCACCTCCCTCTGGCGACTGCGCCTGTAGTTCCCGTAGGCCTCCAGTCCGTTGATGCAAAATGCGGTCAGCCCGAAGAACTGAAAAAGAAAGAGAGAGGGGGTATTAGATTGGTCTAGAGAAAATCGACTTTGCGGCCATCGAAGTCAGATATTCTAAGCAGCTTTATTTCTAAAGTAATCCCTAAAATCTGCATGCTCACTCTTAACTTGAAGGCTTTACTAGTTCCCGAGTTCTTAGTTCATACGGACAGATAGACAGACGGACGGACGGCTGGTGGTTCTGGTCAAGCATGTATACCATTCGATGACTACCATTTAAATACTTTTTAACAACGAATACCATGTACTCTACAAGTAACAGGTACACAAGTATACGGAATATTTAACTATAAAAATTTTTTCGAAATTATTTTTAAGATTATAATAAATGTACATTGTACAATGTAGATGGTTACTTTAGATCTTTGTCTTCTATTGTGGTACTTTGAGTATTTGGGATAGGTATCAAATAGGTATCCGTACATTACTTATGGAAATAATATATTACTATAAAAATAATTTGGATGCAATACTGTATTGCGTGGCAAGGCAAGTTTGGTATCTAACTGCATTTGAGGACGTCCAGAAAACAAATATATTATAAATATATATATATAAAGCACCTATGTTCCCACCAGAAACCGCCCAAAGGCTGACCGGTTTTGGGCGGACTTGGAACTCGCTCCTCCGGGGAGCTGAACTTACCGCTGCCGCCGTGTAGGCCCCGATGTCGAGGGACAGCACGAGGCCGGAGGCCGCGAAGTAGGCCAGGGCCAGGGAGGAGTGCACCGCCAGGGACCAGAGCGTGGGATCGCACCGGCAGAACTGGCGCTGCCACACGCGCAAGTACCTGGCCAGGAGCAGGGCCAGGGTGGCCACGAAGCCAATGGACACCACCGCCAGGTAGAAGCTGCCCCGGAAATTGCTCACGCGCACCGGTCCGCAGATGATACAAAGAATTCCAACGAAGCTGCACAGCTGTTGGGGGGAAGCCGAAGATTTAGTGGGGCAGTCGGGGGAAATCGAACACATGACTAATTACCAAGCAGGCCAGCTTGCAGAGGCCCGGCATGCTGAGCAGGTACTTGCGATCGTAGTCCTGGGTGCCCGACATCGCGCAGAACCTTCTGTTTCCTCAGGGGTCCGGCAGATCAAGAAGGTCCGGATAATCCAGTCAGTCCAGCTGTGCCCCAGAATCGAGTGAAAACACAGCGCGGCGACTAGCTGACTAATTCATATTGCGCTCGCCAGCACGCACAGAACGCCACTGAAACACGAAGCACAACAAATAATACTCAGAATTCTCCCATCGTCTCGCCACACCGCACTCGGCGAATAAACAACAATTGCGAGAGAGAGGCACAGTGGGGCAACAGGCCGAAAAAGTGTGTAAATATAATAAATTATTTATTTATTTTAATATTTATTATTTATTACTAGTAGTATATTAAAATACAAATGAAATTGCTTGGTTAAGGTGGTGTGTACTCAAACACTATAAGTTTCCTTCATTAAATATTGTAAGTAAACGAAGAAATACAACGATAACCTTTTTTCTTTGGTTAAGTTAAAAAGTTCTTATCTTTTTGTTGCTCAAACTGAGTCGAATTGAGTGTAAAAGTGATTGTGCCTGTACGTTTCTTAGCTTCGTTATCCAAATTTTCACCATGGAGTGTTAAGGGGTGAAACATTTAGTATGACTCACTTCCTCCAGGGACATTCAAAACGAATGTTTGCTAAGCAAGGTGACGGCTAGTGGGGTAAGAAAAGCTTTTTATATAAATGACGAATTAAGCTTTTTCCGAACAGAATAACGAATTCGGTTTTTTTATTTTCAGCTTGAGATCGCCCAAATCTCTCCCATCGTTCCCTCGGCCTTCCTTCCCTATCTTCCTGCCAGCATCATTTGTTCTAGAACCTAAATCCACTCCAAAAGCTAAGCTCGGCTTCACTTTTTTGTGTCGCTTCAACTCGAAATTCAAATCGAATTCGTTATCAGCTTTGGCCGAATCGTTTGTTTTTGTACTTATCGTAGCAACAACTAATTGATTACGTAACTAAGCACATAATTCGTCACCCAAAACCGAAGTGCAAACGCAAATCTTTTAAAATCAAGTGCAATTCCAACGTGATTCTCAATTCACAACGAATAACACAAACCGCACATCACACCAAACAGAATACCAAAACACACAAGCGGCAAAACAATTAAATTTTCATAGGTGGTTTTGGAATACACTGCCTAGATAGATAGGTAGAATTGTAGAATTGATAGAATTATATTATTGGGTACTTTAAAATTAATATATTTATGTTTAGTTTTTAAACATGTAAATACATTTTTATATTCGAAAATATATCTACAGTTATTACATTTTTTAAACTCCTTGAAAATTCCTAAGTACCTTTACAGGGTAATAGACGAAACATTCCGGCACGACGTCAAGTTGAGTTATATTAATTGACTAATATTCAGGAGAGATGGTTCGTTTACTGAATGGGTGCATGGGAGGCGGAGGCCCATTCCCGACCAAGGTCACTTGCACAATCGCCTCGTCTGACTGAGATTCGTGCACATCCACAGATTCTAATGCAGAACGGAAAATTTTGAGGGCGTTTTCCACTCGACGGAAATCGGCAACAACAACCGGAAGTGACCAGTGTAAGTATAAACACAAAAGCATACAATATCTACACTTGAGCAATTGAACCGATAAACTTTGCATATCGAGGGTAACAAACAGTCATAGCACTTGATGCCTCACGATTTCTAAAAATATCTTTGCTAATGGCACGAGAATGTTGCTCATCGATAAGCAGCGAATCAACTGATTAGGAAAATGTGTGGGGGAAATCTGAAGTGCATATTTTCAGTCAATGATTTTGTGGGCCAACAATTTTTACTAGCTATGAAATACTCTTAAAGTCGCAATGTTAATTGGTGATAAATCACCCGCAGTTATACTATACTATCAATGAACCCTTTGCAATTCAACAAAAATAGGTCGAATAGATCTATGGACCATAACTGATTTTAAAATCACAAAAATCTCTTGCTGAGAGCTGCAGTGTTTATCCACGAGATATTCATCTGGTATTCAATTGCACTCTGCTGACAGCGAACTGTTTAGTGAAACTTATTGGCTGGCTGGGGCTCGCTTTCGCTTTCACTCGATTTCCCCCATGTCATGGATGAGGGGGCTGCGATTGGGAAATGTGGGTGCATCTAATTAGAAGAGCCGTCGCCGTAATTGGCAGCTGCTGCATCAGCGAGTTTTGTTTGCTTTGGCGACAGGGTAATGGGGTTCAGGACCCAGGGAGCGGCATGCGAGCTTTATGTGAGTGTTCTGGCTGCCACATACTTAATGGAAAGATAAAGCAAATTTAATAGATCTTAGACCAGACAGGGGCCATTAGTCGAAGGAATTGATTAGTTTGAAAAATGATCAACTTATTGTGACCGAATAACTTCCTATAATAATATACAAGAAACACAAAACCGGAACTTCTCTCACCCCTGTGGGGATTCAATCTAATCTGCTAAAGGATGACAAACTCGGCCATAAGTTGGCCAATTAGTCGGAAGTTGGAGTAACCGCTTGCGAGCACGGAGATAATTAATCGCAGGCCCTTGGAAGACATTCAGACGGGAGCCATTTCTCATCCTCGACAAAGGACTGTGCCAGCTGGGAATCTGTCAGATACAGGGTTGCCCAGATACGCGGCTCGATTTGAATGCAAATTTCGTGCAGTGGCTGTCAGACTCTGCAGCTGACGTGACGAGACCAAGAGCCCCGAAACACCCCAGAAAACGCCAGAAAACACATCCCGAAGTAGCAACGACCTCGGATATCTGAGGTACAGAGCGAATTTGAATCCGACGTTCGCTTCATATTTGGCTGCTTTTTCTGCAGCCGCCGCCATCTGCCGAGGGCTAAGGCAACCACCCCTGGGCTCCCCAGCTTTCCCCATCTTCCCTCCGCCTGTCTAGTTTTGCCCCACACGGAATAGGACATTTATGCGCCTTATAAATGATTATCTTGTGCACTCAAGTGCCAACGCCATCAATCAAATGGTCCAAGTGCAACAGGATGTCCCTGCTCCATCCTTTAAATATCTCTTGGGTTGTGTCCGTCTCTTTGAGTTCCAGGTCCTTGTTTGCCGGGGATTCGAAGGCGAATCCTCTTGAATTGCCACTAAGCTCATTGTAAACGCTGTTCTGCAGTATACCTTTTGATGTACTAACATATGCTGCTTTGAAAGAGGCTTTTCATAATTAGTTGAAAGAGTGACTTGAATTTAAAGACTGTGTGTTACAGATCATGTGCAGAATGCCAAGCTGAAAATTCAAAGAGCATTTAAGCTTCGCCGGTGGCTTCCTTTTAAATTTGCTTTCTGCGGGTAATTTATGCTAATGAATTGCTCCCTCTTTTTTGGCAATCAACTCGTCAATCAATCAACGAAAATACATTTTCCTATGGCTCATTAATGACCCGCTTATAAGTGTATGAAAAAACGTTGAGTTTCAAATCAATTTAATTGGCATTTTATTGGTCCGTCCGCATCAGGGAGCCTGGTTCCGCAAGCCCCTGAAATTTCCATACTTTTCATAAGCTTTTCCCCCTGTTCCCTGGCATCTCTGGGCTTTATCTTGGGTATCCCCAGCAAATTTCGCTGCCCTTGCATTTTAAAGCAATTTTCTCCGCGTGATTTTTGATCAATATACTTGGCTAGGTGGTCCGAGGACTCGATTTGCCACGATTTACGACTCCGTACCCGTACTTGCCACTTACGTAAACGCTTCGCTGGCTCTGAGAAGTTGTCTGCCATTTCGGAGAACTCGGCAGCAGCTGCAGGTGCAGGTGCAGGTGCCCCAATTGTTTTCCCTGAGTGTGTGCTTTTTTCACTTCGAATCCGAATCGAGGGCGTGCCAGGGAGTCAATGCAGGGGAAAAGCCACAGTCAATGTGCCGGGGAAATTGGATTGGCACGTAGACCAATGACCACGTAGTCAAAAAGCCAGGGAAATTTACGTTTGCATACGGTATCGGTGATAACTCAAGTACATGTGTAGTAAACACTACACTTGGTCGACATGGAAACCATTCGGTTAACAAAAGCCACTTTCCGTGCGGTTGGCTGGGCCCTAATTGTGGTCTCGGTTCCTGGCAATAAGCAGGAGAAATGCAGAAGTCTTATTATTCAAATGGACCTTGCCCTCATTGCTTGGCTTCTGATGCGTATTACTTCGGTACCCATTGAATTGAATTGATGGATAAATGCTCTTGTTTTGATCGAATAATGGAGAGGGAACCAATTAAGGTGTCTAAAAGTATGCTCTAGTTCTCCGACGTAGAACACTGTTGTTCCATTGAAATGCTACATATGCAAAACAAGTTCTTAATAAATTGGAGAAATCCAAACTGTAACGTTAGTATCAAAACTCTATTAAATTCATCTAGCAATAACCGAATTTGATTGGCAACTGCAACTTATTCAGAGTGATTCATTGGATTTTTTCGTTTCGTTCTTTTGCGAAAGATACCATATAAAGTTTATAGAACGTGCAGCAAGAAAAACGATGACAGCAAATAAACCTCATATTTCCAAGGAACAAGCATTGTTTCCATTTTAGTTTGGCATAAAGTTGATATTAACTAGAAACCTAATGATTGAAATTATGCATGAACAGAGGGTCAAATTAGTAAGATATTCCCAGTGAATCCATGTCATTTTATTCTTTTCATCAGTTTGTTCATCCTTAATTCAATTACTCAATTTATGACATTGCGACGGAAAAACTGATTTCTACGAAATTTTTTTCTAGCGAACATAAAGCCACTCAGTCAGTGGAAATCGCTATTTGCATACCCAGTCGGAAGTAAACACCATCTGCAAAGAATAGTTTGCCGGTAACTCATAGTGAACGAATTCTTTTCTTCTTACAAAGGATTTCATTTCAAAGGAGTGAAGAAATAACGATTGAACTTTACTTTTAAAAATAACTCGCTCTGTTGCCTGCCCTTTGTAAACAGGGGAAAAAGAAAGGGGAAGGGAAGGGGTCCCTGCCGACAAAGTAACCGGGAAGCGATTCGACGCAGGAGGTGTTTACTTCCGACTGGGTATCTATGGCACCCACAGCACCAAACGGGAAAAATGGAAATCTAAGCTGATGATTGGCCCCACCCACACACTCGAATGCCGGTATGTGTGCAGCTTCCCGCTGCATATAATAATCAAATTATCAGCCACGTCAACTGGCAGCTTTTCCTTTCGCCGGAGGTTCGAAGTAACGAGGTGCTGTGATCAAATCGCAAATGACATTAACAGTTTTCAATTTGCCATCGCACACGCAGATGGCGCTGGAAAATGTCTGCCCATAGAGCGCGAAAGCTGAGATTCGGAGAGAATTCAAATACTATTCACTTAAATAGTGAACTGAAAATGTTATGAAATAATTAAAAATATAATAGTTAGTTTAGAAATACCAATTAAAAAAGCAGCTTGTGGATCCATAACGAACTTGACTGGCCAAAACATCCTGCATTACTGAATTCTTCTATATACGGATTCTCTGGGGATACGTGTTCTTACCTTTACCGTGAAGAACCCTCAGAATGCTTACACAAGCTACAGAATCTACCTGGTTGCCAATAGCAGGGGTAGTCATACTGTGCAGCTGCTTCTCCACACAAAGTAGCCGAAATGGACAGAAAAATGTAACTCAAATAGACGCAATTGAGTACCCACACAGACACTCAGGTCCTTGCATACAGATTCGTCAGGACACGTGCTCTCGACCTCCCTTGCTTCTCATCCTGGGAAAGCCTTTCGTCATAATCATAAAAGCTGCTTAGCACTTTATTTCGACGCTCTTTTATTACCCCTTCCACATTAGGTTAATAACCAGATTTCAATGCCTTGGTGGATAAGTGGCTGAAAAAAGGTGGAAGGTATTAAATAGAGAAAAGTGGCTCACATTATTTAATAATATCTATATACGATTGCCTCTGATACAAAAAAATCAAACAAAGGCACATTTCTATGGACAAAAAATAAGAATTTATATTTCTATGTAATTTCTTATCGTGTGGATATTCAAAAAGTTAAAAAAAATTCAGGCGGGGAAATAGCTAACCCCTTGAGTACATATAGCCGAATTCCCCAAGTATATGCAGGCCTTGGCTTCTCGATGAAGACACTTGAGCATTTTATTCCTTTATTTTGCTTTTTTATTGTCGGGTCCTCCATGTGGCTGTGATACTGTGATTGCAGCAAAGCGGGATCGTTAAATCATGACAGCGATTCCCGCACGCGTTCGCATATTACCACGATAAATGGCCTTGTCGAGGGCTAAGGACCAAGGACACTGGCAATCGGGATGGGGATGGGGATGGGGACTGGGATTGGGAATAGGACTGGGAGTGGAACTGGGCCGGAGGTCCTTCGGGCGGGGCACGCCCGTTCCGCTCCTGTCTGCATTTGATTGGCATTTCGGCATAATTGTATGTTAATAGCCGAAGCGGAGAGATGACCAAGTGGCTCAGCAGCTGGCGACTGCAGGCGGGGAAATAGCTAATGCCAAAGTTATTTCCAATGTTGCCTACACTGGAGAAAAAAACTAGGAGCCTTTTTTAGAATGATGAACACCAAAAATATAGTCTTTTAGGATTGTGGAAATCATTTATCAAATGGCTATAATCAAAAGTTCGCAAATGCATTCAAATAATTTACTGTGGTTTTGTTAAGGTTCCACCACCTCACATCTCCCAGTGCACCCCAGCACACAAACACACACACAAGCACAATAAACCAGGCCACATACAACTTAGGACTGTTGTCATACGCGCTTATGAGCTTGACCTTGACATTGGCAGTGAAAACGCTGATAAACTAAGCCCTAATCCACTGGCATTATGTACATTCGGCACTTTGCCACCAGACAACCGAAACCAGAGTGAAAGCCAAAAAAAGTGAAAGCCAGCTGTGCTTTCATAAAAGTCCCGCCAAGGACGGGGAGCGGTGGGCGGTGGGAGGCGGGTGGTGGTGGGTGGCAAGTGGCAAGTGGTGGTGCTGTCCGGCAGACTGAACCAAAACAAAGGCCAAGTAAAAAAGGCGCTGCCGAGATGAGAAAGCAGGAAAAACACCGACAGCCAGCGAAATAAAATCAATTTTCATTGTAATTGGCAACTTAAAGGATTAAGCCGTGGATATATCTATTACTGAACTGCCCGATTCCAGAGGGCTTTTCCTGGGAAAGGAGAGCCAGCTGTCTGGGAATGGAAACTCAGGATTAGAGAAGTTTATCTGCTACGGAGGTTAGCTTCAATTAGTTTGAGATAAACGATCTTAAAGTTCTTACTAAAAAGTAGTAACACTACTTATTTTATTTACCATGAAATGGGTTCGTACATATTTTTCCTGAAACCAACTCAAGCACATATATGAAAGTAACATAATTAAGTTATATAAAGTTCCAGACTTGCAACTTATTTCCACTAATAAAGCAAACTCATTTAAAACTGGATACAAATTTAGCTCGGGTAACTTTAGTTCGCCTTGACAAACATTCATGGGATCCGAAAGACCGCAGGTTGGGATGCACTTTACCTGCACTTAATTTCACTTTGGGCCACGAGCCATCGACTTGGCTCAGACAACTTGGCTTTCGCACTAATTTATGGCAGAGCGTCTCTAGTCCTGCGTCCTGCGTTCTGCTTGAGCTCCTTTAACGCATTATCCGCGCTTATTGTCGTATATCAAACATAATGGCTCTGCTGGCCGGCAACTTCCTGAGCGGCTTTAATGGCGTTCGCATGTCCTGGATGAGTGTTTTAAAGGGTCGGAGTCGGTCTTTTTGGGATGGAGCTGTATCCAGCTGTATCTAGCTGTATCTTCGAAGGGATTCCCCCTCCTTTCGCGGGGCATTGTTTTGCAAAAGCAGACGACAGCAGCTACCTGTTAATCAATCAATATTCAAATAAAGAGAAACCCATTTCACCATTAATGCAGTCCATATACAAACGTTATCTACGAACAGGAGAACCTACAAGTTCCGAAAGTTCATCGGCCTTCCCTTAAATGTTGTGTTACTTGGGCTCAGCCCTTCAACTGTCACTGGCTGACGTCAATGGGATGGCACTTCGAATGGTGATTTTCGCGGGCGGGGAAAGCACAAAATGAAGCTGTCGCGTGTCGCGTTTGCTGGTGATGAAATGTCGCCGACTTAAAAACATTCTCCCCCGAAATTCGAACACTTTTCTGGCAAGATTGAAAACGCCCTGCCACCCCACCTTTGGCCAGCTCCCCCGAAATGTCCTTGGCAGCACGCTCACACATCAAATTATGCTAATCAGGCGCCGACTGCGACTAAGGCGCGTAATCGATTACTTTTCAGTCGGAGCCGGGAAAACGAATTCGATTCCCACACACCCAATAAGTACGCAAAAGGACACACAAAAGAGGGATTTGCAAGGACACGGGCGGCGCCGCGTCTAAAACAATTTGCTGCAGCGCATAAAAGTATGCCATGAAAAAGTAAGCAGTCGCAATAAAGAGCCGTGTCTGTAGAACATCATATGCGATTCGATTCGATTCCCTATGTCACGGAAAGGCCCTCGAAAATCCATTGAGTCGCGGCAATTTAGTGGGGACTTGGGGAAATTCCCACCAAAACATCGGATTAATGAGCTGGAAAATTAGATTAAAGTTGCGATTTTTAAATAGTCGAAATAAATACATGTACCTTAACTGCAGTAGGCCTCCTATAAAATTATTTATGGTACTTCAAAGGGATTTTTCCATCATAATATAATGAATAATGCATCTATTAAACCAAGAATTATGGCTAATTCATGTACTTGAAGAATTACATGTGTTTCAGTTAGTATGGCAGTGCAATCTCCTTTGAAAAATCAGAGCCGAAAAGAGATACAATCCAACCCAACAGGATGTTGGCCACAAAGTTATGTCGTACACACGGCAGGACGGAAAACTAAACTCGACTTCTTTAGAGCATTGCCAAGTCATGTGCACAGTTTTCATGTCGATGGTGGCAGCAGGAGCAGCAGGAAAGCTGTCCTCGGCAATCGTGTTGCTACTTTTATATCCCAATGTACACACACATCTGAAAAAGGAAAACTCGCACATTGATGATGTGCAAATGCCATGTACACAAATTCACATAAACAAAGCGTGTAATAAAAGCAAAATTTGTCAAGAGAATTGACTGCATTTTTATGTCAAGACACATTATGGAGCGATGGCTGAGCTGTGCGGTGAGGGTGGCCAGGGGCGTACGAAGGGGGCTAGCTACCCATTACTGGTCCCCAATAACTTGTATCTAATTAGAGCAATTACTTTTAATGGGCGAAATATACTTACTTTTCTTCCTCTAACCGTAATAATAATATAATTTTGGTGAAACTTGAGATATATTATATATTGGTTATCCAATCATATTATATATTATTGGTTATCCTGGAAAAACTTCCCATTTTGATTTAGTTTTGGTTAATATCTTGCAATCCCCTTCGCAAAACCCAGCGTACCACCCTGCCTTGCGTTGAAAACACCAATTTATGCGAGGCCAGCCGCAGATAAAGCATGAAAATGTCATTGCAATGCATCACCGAAGACGGTGGGCTGGTGTGAGGTGGGTGGGTGGCTGGGGGGTGGTCTAGAGCGGTCTGGGGTGGGAGTTCATCATCTGGTCGAAAGGTGGGCGGGGCTGCCCCACCGCATGCCCACATGTGTCCGCTTGCATCGGCGCCCGGCCAAATTGACAGTGTCATCAGTTTTCGAGTGGTGCCATCGCCATCGCTCCGGGAAAGGAACGGGTGCCCCTAATGCGAGTGGGAGGGGAAGTGGGAGTGGGTGGTCATGTTTCAAAATTGCCAGCAATTTGTATACGCAGTTTTGGGACCGGAACAACTTGAGCCGAATGAAGTAAGCAGCCGCCCTTGGGTCCTCGGGGCCTGGGGTGGGACATATGTCAACCGATCCAAATGGCCGGCACTCACGTATCTGAAAAGGAAGCCCCATGTTGGTACATCAATTTTAAACGAGGGAATAAATACATGCAAACCGCTTTATTATCGGGCAGCATCCCCATACTTCGAGTTTATCTTAAGATGCTTATTACATTTCATATTTTTATTTGCCTAATGGTTATTATAAGCCAGAACAAAAGTTTCGTCCGCCTCTTAAGGAGCTGAGAAAGGAACGAATAAGAGGGTTTTAGAAAACGTATGGGCTTAGTCAAAAGTATCCCATTTTATTTAAAAAACCGTCTTAAAGAGGACTTCGCCTCTTGAGTTCCCTGCATATGCACTAAATTGTTCAATGTGGCGCCACTTAAAGCAGGACCTCCTAATTAGAACGAACAGAGTCACCTGGATTCACCCCGCCTGAGGTCAGAGAAGTCAGTCCGTGGCGGGGCCAGTTAACCACCCCCCACCTTTTCCAGTTTCCAGCCATTCGCCGTGGACTTTCCAGGTAATTACCTAATGTAAATGAAAGCCCCGAGGCCATCTTCCCCGGACTACAAATTGCATTCATTTGGCCGCGACGACTGGGAAAGTTGTGTCTCAGTTTCGGGGGAGGTTCTTGAAGACGGGACAGGGGCGGGGAAGTCCCGGGGACCTGGGGGTTTGCTGACATTCTTCGGTCTCGGCAATGAATGGCAATAATCGCAAGTTAAACTCGGCCCGCCCCACCCGCTGGCGAATTTCCCAGGAAAAGCACTTAGAACGTTGAGTAATGATGCGGCTGCAAAAATCACGCACGCCTATTGCCAAAACAAAGGTTTTTGTGCCGGGGAGGATTAAGGGACCGGATCAGGGGGCTCTGATCCCCACACGCGTACGCATGTATGTATATGTATATGGACTCCTGATTCCGGACCCTCATGACACGTCAGCGGCAGCGTCTCGGGCTCCATTTGCAGGCATTTATATGTGTCAGCGTGTCATGGCCGTCATCAATCACATTTTGAGTTATTTGTCAGTCGAATAAATACACTGAGCAAGTTTTGGGTAGGCTTTTCAAGGAACTAGGTGCTCATTTCATGGTGTTTTTAAGCATAACTACGTTTCTTAAACTGATTGTTTCCTATAGCTTTTCCAATGCAGGTCAAAAATAGATACTCTCCCTTCATAGCTTTTTTTAGATCTTCACCCATAGCTAGGCTCCAGATATTGTTGTATTTTTGGTCAGTGTACCGAGGTCTGCTTGGAAAAGTATCTCGGGTGATTTTGGGTCTAAGAAGCTCCTGACATTTATGACTTGCCACTAAGAACCAGCGCCCCACCATCTGTTATCCTGGCCTGGACAAATTCGGGCTGCAGTTCCTTTTGGCCACTTTTAAATGCAGTCAAAGAGACGTATGTTGCTCATTTGTCTTGCTTGCCCAATTGGGGGACAGGGGTCCATATAAGGCGACTGCCTTCCGGGTTTCTCGATTGCCCTCGGGATCGATTCAGAAAGCATCAAAATAATCAAAACCTTTGTTGGCAACCACTTTTGTTGGCCAGCTATTTTTAGCCAAAAGAGTAAATTAAAAAATTATGCAAAAATGTTTTATTCTGGCTCTGTTTTTTCGTTCTGCGGCAACTTCTGGTTTTCGGTATTGTTCGACGAACGGGGACAACCGCGAAAACAAACACGGGCACAACTAAGTAAATAAACAAAGAATTTTGTAAAAAGTTTAAATGTATGCAGATGCACGCACGCCCCTGCTAAAAAGGGGGTTCGGCGGGGCAGGGGTTCGAGACACTCTTTGCATATGAAAATGAGTTTTGTTTATTTTTATAATACAATTTCAACCGTTGATTATTTCTCCATCATTTTTCATGCGAACCGCACGGAGGCCGACATTAAATCCAATTAAGAGAAAAAATTGACCCACTATCAAAACGTATTATGAAGCCACAATTGACATTTTGATAGGCAGCGGTCACAATATTACGAAATCACACAAAAACAGGCATGCTTTGGAGGAACCGACGCGCTGATACCCTATGCTTAGGTTTCTTTCTTAAATTTAAAAATGTGTTGTCTCCCAATTACCATATTATTACTTGAATTTAAACACATTATATATTTTAAGTAAGCCAACTAGCCTATTATTTGAAAGCTGGTAAAAAGAGCATGCCGAAAGCGACTTTTAGCTTGCATAAACATTTGATTACATTTTAATCAAAATATAAACATTTTTTATGATTTCTATGTAAATATTATCTCAGCAAAGAACTCAATTACCGGGGTGAGATTATTGTGGGATTTCGCAGATCTCGCTTAAACGCTGAGCGCCGAATGAAGGCATACTAGCTTTACGGTCAAGTTTTCTAGCTGTTTTGGGAAGATAATTAGCCTCGTGATCTGTCGCTGCCGAACTCATTTGCAAGTAATTAAATTTGGGCGACGATTTGTCAACAAGTTTTCCAGTCGGGTCACATACAACTTTTCACTGCCAACTCATTAGGAAACCGTGGAAATGGGGGATTCGCCTGATGTTTTTCCTTCGCTTTCCTCGACCTTCACTGCCTCGTGTTCATCTAATTTCATTTCCGTGGTGCAATCAGCGGACGTAGTTATCCGGCATCCTGCAGTTTGTTTGTAGTGCGTCCTGCCCTAGGAAATTAAATTGCGAGCACTATCCGGGACCCGAGACGCCGGGGGTACTGGGTATTGCCCGAACCCCCAGAATTTGGTAATATTTTTGGGTGTATGTTTCGCCAGCCCTGTCGCCCCGCAATTTCCGCTGGGCCCAGCAGTTTATAATTATGTGAATATGTGTGCATGGGCAGATCCAGGCGATACACTGAAAGAAAAATATGTGGTGAGGATAACGTTATGGGGTGCTTTCTTCAAGTATTTTAGATGTTATTGTGAACTAGCGCACTGGCAGTAAGTGGCAGCTTAATATAATTCGTCCATAATGCTTACATTTCGATTGGGTCCTCAGTGTTTCCTAAGACTAGATTTTTAACCCACAAACGATAGGGAGAAATATTGGTGCTGCTATATTGGCTTATGCTTAAGTCAAGACCCGACCTGGTAGGGATTGAGGGTGGTACACATTCGTATTACTTACAATGAATGCTATAATGGACTATCTTTACTTGCAACTTATTGGTAGTATTATGGAAAATAGCCTCCACAGAAGACTCGCCTGGCTTGGATAGAGAATACTCCACAGAGGTCTTAACGTGGCCTTGCATTCAATCATATAAAAGTTTTAAATAAAATGTATAACAGTAATGGAAAAATTAAAATTAAAGTTCTAATATATTTATTAGGAATGCCCAGCAGTATGCAGTGTTGTCCTTAATTTAAAGATAGGCCTTAAGGTTATTTATTTTGTAGCGCACTTTGGGGCTGCTTATATATTTTTCCTTATTTTAAATATATTAATTCTCAATGCCCAGAGTATGCAATTTTTGATTAATTTAAAGAAAAGAATCTTTTGTTTTGTTCGACGAAATTAATCACAAATTGATTCATTTCCTCATTTTCGAAACCAGGCGAACATAAATGTTAGTAGGTGGCTACTGGGTTTCATGATTTAAGAAATGGCGCAACCACATCCTGTAATTTCTGTTCGCCTGGTATTTAAAATCAAAAATTGATCAGAAATCGAAACTCATTGGCAAATTTCTCAACTTTGTATACCAGGCGAACATAGAAAATATAAGGTAGACACCTTATGGGACTTATGTCTTACGAAATTGCGCAGCCATTTCTTTCTTCTTTTCCTCATTTTTCGTTCATATATTATTTTTCCGTTGCCTAAGAGTTATCGAACTGTCCTATGTGTACATATGTGTTTTTTTTCTGGGGCTTTTAATGTATACATTACATATGCACATGTCTACATACGGTGCTCACACCGAATGAGCGCTAAATTTTTTGAGGCAGTGTAGAGCTTGTTCCCTTGCTTCCCCTTCCCCTTCCCCACTCACTCTCCTTGTCCACCGCCCGCTCTGAGCTTAGCTTTACAAATGTATCAATGAACAGTTCTTGCACTTATGTGTCTACCCCTCACCCACACTGTCAGGAGAACCCCGCTCTCCCTCTCCACCGCCCGCTCCAACTCTCCGCTCTGGTCTAGAGGGCTTACCAAAGCTGGGCTTAACTTAGTTCCAATTTTCAAGTGAATCGATCAACACAACCGTGCTCCGCACACAGCCCCACTAGTTTTCACGAGTTTTTCTTTCGTTCGTGGTTCCTTGTGTGATTGCTAACCGTTATCTGTGCATTTTCCAGCCATTTAAAAACCATTTTCAAGCCTTCGCCTGCACTAACACAGGTATGTATGTGTTTATTAAAACATATATTGCATGATCAGCCCTGTTTTATAAGTGCTATTGAAAGTTTTCCTTTCGTTCGTTTTCATTTCCTTCGTTTCGCTCGTGTGTTTGTCAGCCATTAACTGTGCATTTTCCAGCCATTTTCAAGACATTTTTCAGCGATTTTTCAGCGATTTTCCAGTCGGTTTTAGGACATTTTCTAGCCTCCTCCAGCAACAATTTGGGAATGTGTTTAAATGAAATCAAAATGCATTATTTTCACAATTTATTATAAGTTCAATTGATTAATTGGCCTTCTATCTTACCTTTCTCTTTCGTTCGTGTTTCTGCGTGTGTTTGTCAGCCATTAACTGTGCATTTTCCAGCCATTTTAAAACCCTTTTTAAGCCTTCGCCTGCATTAAAACAGGTATGTATGTGTTTATTGAAACATATATTGCATGATCAGCCCTGTTTTATAAGCGCTATTGAAAGTTTTCCTTTCGTTCGTTTTCATTTCCTTCGTTTCCCTTTCGTTCGTGGTTCTGCGTGTGTTTGTCAGCCATTGACTGTGCATTTTCCAGCGATTTTCCAGTCGTTTTTATGACATTTTCTAGGCTCCTCCAGCACCAACATGGAAATGTGTTAATTATAAATCAAAATGCATTATTTTTACCCTGTATCAAAAGTTCAATTGATTAATTGGCCTTCTATCTTATCTTTCCCTTTTGCTCGTGTGTTTGTCAGCCATTAACTGTGCATTTTCCAGCCATTTTCCAGACATTTTCCAGACATTTTCCAGCGATTTTCCAGCCGTTTTTATAACATTTTCTAGCCCCTTCCAGCACCAACATGGGAATGTGTTTATTAGAAATAAAAACTCATTATTTTCAAGCTGTATTATAAGTTCAATAAATTATTTATTGGCCTTCTGTTTTAATTCTCCCAATTGGGGAAACTATTCTTGAAATTTTTTTCTCCCAGTGCACTTCGCCCAGACAGGCCGACGGATACTTTAACCTTTATCTGAGCTTGTGTCCATTCAGCGTCCCTTTTTTCGGTGGCCCACGGCCATCATTTGGCGTGTGTGAACAAATCGGGACGCTCCGTCGGTGGGTTAAGGGTAAACGTGACCCCGGGCCATCGGGAAGGGCACTGGAACGGGAACGGGGTTATCCTGTTAAGCAGAGTCCGCGGGTTAGTCGCTGCAAAATAAAGAGCCTTTTAATTGAGTTGCGGTACCGCACAGCGAATCGATATTTGCACTTTGGCCCGCGAAATTTCCCGTTTTTTGATAATGTAATTTTGCATGGAGAATCGAATTTTAAAACTAGAGAAAGTATTTCTTTTGAGTGCAGAGTGCTTTTATGAAGCTGCAAAATTGAATTATACACGGGATTCTTTTGCAAATAATAATGGTTCTGAAACTTGGCTCAATGTCTAAGCGCTGTGGATCGATTTGATCCTACCACTTGGGGGGAAATCATTATTTCCATACGGAAAAGTAGTTTGTACTCCGATGCAGCTATCGTTGATATTTTCCAGCGCTGTGTGCCACTTGACTTACATTTCCCTTCTGTAGACGGGAAAGAAAGCTCTCTAAAATTCCCCCACCAAAAGATGGCCTCGCTAACCCTTTCTGCCCTCGTTTTTGCCGCGACATTTTCCCCGGCTTACGTTAAGTGAAGCACGAGAAGTTCGGCTTTGTGCGGGCCACTCGAAAGGGGCGGGAAATCGGGAAAACGGTGACCTCCCCTCTTAACCCGGCTTAAGTACACGCGCCACGCCCACTTGGGACATTGCCGAGCACCACCTACTAAGTGTTATCCTGTCCTTTTAAAACTGCACTGAAAATTAAGGGTGCTCCGAACAGATTCTCGATCCAATATATCTTAATAATATGTTAAAATCGATAATATCAATATTATTTAGTTAATATAATTAAAGAAAGGCAAACCAATCCCAAAAAGTTTTTTCTGAGATTAAATAGACAGATTAAAAAAATATTGTTATACATAGGATATTTCTCTGTGTTTTATGCAATTATATCTAAATCGGTTTTGAATTTATGCATTTCACCCACATTTCAATTCCTAGAATTGCCAGGGTATTAAGTTTTTTGCTGTGGTTCGCAAAAAGGACACGGGGGATCCCTTCCCGGCAGAGAAAACCTACGCGAAGGCCCACCTGTCAGCTGGTCGTACTCCCAGCATTCTGTTGGCATGTTGGCCATTCGACCCCAGCACGACCTGCGGCCCAGCAAAGTGCAAGCATGGAAACTACACCCGCCCCTTTGAGCCTGAATGCAAATTTAAACACACTCCACACACACGTGCGAAGTGCGAATAATAAACTAAAGAACATTAGCACAACTAACTGAACGCTTAGCTAAATAAGGGGCTGCAAATGCTGTATTTCTAGTTCGCTGACCACCTGGCGTAAAATGAAACAAGGGCCAAGCTCACACATACGCATTTGGTGGGCCAATGTCATTTTTCTTTTACAGTATTTAAAGTGTAGTTGCACCAATTAAAGATGTCTGCATACCAATAAAAATTTGTGGCACTCTCTGATAAAATGTTGCAGCAGGTGGTTTAAACACAATCACTTGTGTATTCCATTTATGTTTCAATTAAATATTAAAAATCAATGCAGCTTAGGGTCCATTTGGAAAATAACTACATTTTGTCCATTAAATAATAAACACGCTCAATAGGAATTCCTCAGGCTGAATAATAAACATATTTTGGCTTTGAGCTTAAGCAAAACTAAGTGAAGAATATTTATGAGGAATTTAATTTGACCTTCAATGAAATAACAAAACTCCTAGTCAACTCAAAATAATATTAAATGCAATATTCGGATAGCAAATTCTTTGTAAGAAAATGTTTAAAAGCCGAATAAAATTTAAATTTAAGTGGGTTGTGACTAAATAGGCTTCTCGCCGTACTGCGTTACTTTTTAATTACATTTTGTATATATAATATTACGATTTTATTCAAGCGGAAACAAGTTTATACTAAAGTTTAACAGAAGTATTTGTATTTGTGTGGGTGCAACACAGGCAAAAAAGGCTGCAAAACTTCGTTACGTTAATATAATGATTTTATTCAAACGGAAACAAGTTCATATTAAGGTTTTACGGAAATATCTATATTTGTGTGGGTCCACCACGGGCAAGAAAGAAGGGGGTAAAAAAAATAGTAAGCCTAAGCAGGGGGTCGATGCCGGGATTCCGTCGGGGGTCCGCAGATGGGTTCCTCCTCAGAGGAACCTCAATCCTTGATGACGATGGGCCTCTTGCGGCAGCGACGGACGCCGCCTCCCACTGAGTTGCCCTTGCAGCTCCACTGGCTGGCCCGCACCCACTGGTTGGTCTGGTCACGGACGCAGTTCCTCCGCTGGGCCTCGCAGCGGGTCTGCAGGATACAGGCGCCCTGCTGGTCCCTCCAGCAGCCGGCCTGCTTGTCGTCCACGCAGAGCCTCCTCTGGCACTCCCGGGTGCGCTTTCCCTGGCTCTGGGGACGCGGACGCAGCTTGGAGGCGCACTTGCCCACGCCGCTGGAGCCGGGGATGTTCCGGCAGCGGGTGATGCAGGTCTCCCGGATGGGCTCCAGCCCACTGTCCCGGCGACGGCAGTTCTTCTCCCTCAGGCGGCAGGCCGGCAGGCGGGTGCACAAGTTGCTCGACTTGTTGCGGATGCACACGCTCTTCCCGGAGGAGAGTCCTGTGCAGCGTCCGAGGCAGGGGCGTCGGTCGTCGTCCGCCTGGGTGGCGGCGATCGCCAGGACGACGAACAGGAGGCACAGGCTGAGCTTGGTCATGATTTCTCGGGGATCTGCTGGTCTTCGTTGCTGGGAACTGGGACTGGTGGATTGATACTTTTCGGCTGGCCAGGCCGTGTTTATATAGCACCTGGAATCGCATGGGGGTTCTGCTTGCACGCTGAAAACGCCATATGTTTTCTTGTTTGCCGAGGGTTTTGTTCTCAGACATGAATGAGGAGTGCGTTGTTTACGCATTATTGGGGTAATCTGATTTTACCTATTTTTATATATGAGTCTTTGAGTCTCTACTCTTAACTCTGAATCTAGAGTTTTGACTTTTGCCTTATACCTTGCACCTGTTTATCAAAGTGTTAAACATAATTTTTGGTATGTTAGGTAAAGTAATCCGCTTCAAGGGGGAATTTAACAGATTATATAACTGTTCTAGTGCTGCGAAGCTTAGAAGGTAATGAGAACATAATTCACGGTATTTAACCAACATCATTATGTAATCGAGACTCCAGTGACGTGGGGCCAAGTGTGCAGCAGGTGCAATTGCCTTGGGTTAATGGCTCTTGACAATAACGAAGTATTAAGACAAAAGCTACAGCCACGCGTGCCACCAAAAACTCTTCTTGGGCTCTGCTTCCCAGGCTTTTGTTTCGTTTAACGATTCGTGGTATAAATAGTGCAGAGAGTGGGCTAAAATGACATCAGAAGTTTGTGCAACTCCCACAAGCAATCAGGCAGAATGAGCAGCTATCAACTGACTTTCGTTTTGGGTAAGTCTTTCCGAAGAGCTTAGGATATTTTCAAACTATCTAAATATTTTGCCACGCAGGCATCGCCCTTCTGTGCGCCCTGGTGGGTGGCACCACCCAACCGGCGAGCACCCGTCGTCCGCCGGTGACCACCGATCGCCCCACCGCTCGTCCCACCGCTCGACCCACCGCTCGTCCCACCGCTCGACCCACCGCCAGGAGCTGCCCGCTCTTCCCGGAGGTCTGCTCCAGGGGCAGTCCCAAAGTGTGCGGCAGGACTCCGCGTGGCGAGTGCCAGCGCTTCGAGAACATCTGCCACCTGATGCTGTCCAACGTCCTCCGGCTGCCCGAGGGGGTGCGCCACACCCGCGACATCGAGTGCCGCAACGTGAGGGGCGACGGCCCCGCCCACCGACGCCCCTGCTTCAACCCCTGCCCCGCGCGCCCCGTCGTCTGCAAGAGGTCGCCGCCGAGCCAGAACATCTGCGTGAGGAGCCGGAACGGCCGGCAGTGCAAGGTGCTGGCCAACACCTGTCAGTTGCGCAACCAGAACTGCCACAGCCAGCCCAGGAACAGTGAGTGATATACTAGGGTGGTACCAGGAGTTCTTAAGCACCTCTTAAACCCTTTTCAGACTGGCTCCGCACCGACAGGAGGCGTTGTGGCCAGCTGCAGCTGGGCGACAAGCCGCAGGAGTGCATCCGGGTGCCAGTGCGAACCAGGCCCAGCACCACCCGCAGGCCACGATCCACCCCCTCGCCTCGCAGCACCACCACCACTGCCAGGTCGGTCTAAGGGTCAAGGACATCTGGGGATTCCATACTTAGCTCAGCCTGCAAGTGACCCCACATCCCAATTTTTTTTTCAAGCAACTACTTTGTATTTTAATAAAACATAAACTGCAAGTCATGACTAAAAGAGTTATTCCTTTTCGCATAAATATCTAATGGGCTGATTGTTATAATATAATAAAGTCGGAATCGGAATAAATAGTAATTATTCCGGTGCAGTGATACAAAATTAGTAAGCCCGAGGATTTTATATTCAATTTAAATATTTTAGCTATATTTTTCATTCCCTGCTATTTCTATTACTTTTAAATGTGAAGTTTAACAATTATAGTTTTCTTAAAGATTTTAAGCTTTGCTTTTAATATGATGTATTTTCTTTTAATTTTTAAAGTGTTCTACCCTGATGGAAGTATTTTCAAATTAAATCATCCTTTAGAATTTGTTTTTTAGTGAATATTACGTTTTCGAATGTAATAGTCATTATAAGATAATAATCTTTGCTATTCCAAATTTTTATCAGTGATGAAAGCTTTCTTCTCGATCCCATGCTTCGATTTTCGTAGGACTCCAGGTATAATTAACTGTTCAATGTCCTCGGTGGCGACCCTGGAAAAGTCCCCGCTAATGACCACTGTCGTTTCTCAGCTGCCTTCCCAGTCCCCGTTCTATCGATGTTTCTTAGCATTGCCCAGACAACGCGGACTGGAGGGAGAAGTTGGCCAAGAAATCGAAGTAATAACAACTCAAATTACAATTGCCGAGTTCCATGTTATTTCGTATGGAGTCCCTCGTTGTCTAGCTGTCCACAGAGCACTAATTAATTGACGGATGCCAGGCCAAATTGGCTGAAATTGCATATTCAAGTGGCTGCCTGCGTTTTGGTTTCCTTTTCGGGCGGAAAGTTTATTGAATTACACACATTACGCATACGCAGTGGCGGCCCAAGTTTGGCGAAACAAATGCCCAAACTTGCCGCTGACTGGCATAACTTTCCCTGCTTTCCTCGTCCTTAATTAAAATCAGAATCAGAATCAGAATCCCTAATCAACCCGAGTTCAAATCAAACGAGTCTAGTTTGCGGTGGAGTCTGTCAATGGTTTCTATGGTTCTTTTGTTGCGGCTTCGAGTGCAACAGATCCCGCTGGCTGATTAATGAGCAGTCATTGTGGCTTCCACTTGCTGGGGAATATTATAGTATTTTAGGAATCTGTATGAAATACCATGAACCAAGGTCCAATTAAAAAGTTACAGACACAGAGACGTTGTTTTTCGTGTGAAATGTGTTTACGTATGTGTTTTCATATCAAGAGAAAGTTTCAAAACGTCTGGTTCTCAGAAACTCGTATAACTGTTCAAAGGAGCTTAAAAGCGGTAAGTTTTCGGAGGCCTTGTAGAGCTCTCCCCTTACGCGCCCCCTCCCTCTCACTAGCCACCTCCCGCTTCAAGTCTCCACTCTACCCTGAGCGCTTTACGAAAGCTGGGCTTAACTTAGTTCCAATTTTCAAGTGAATCGATCAACACACCCGCGCTCCGCGTAAAATCCCGCAGGTCCTGCAAGTTTGTTCATGTTGTTCATCGTATGGCGTCATCTATATAAGGTTAGTAAACGGGTACCTTATGTGCAAACGTGTGTGTTTGGCGGGCAAGTAAAAGGTTTTCTGGAAACATTGGACTGGAAGCGAAATTAATGTGGAAGAACTATATAGCCCTTTCCATGTATGTGTTTTAATATCAAAATTATCATTTATAGCTATGTAAGTTATAAGCGCCTTGACTTCAATTTATGTTCAATGCCATTGTTTTCCCAAAATTGTCGTATTTTTCCTCCCTTCAATAGGTGTTTTTTTCATCACACTTGTGTTATATCCCTTGCTTCCATTTCGGTTTCCTTTCTTGCTTTCCCATTTCCCATTTGATTTCATTTTGTGGTTTTCTGGAAACATTGGACTGGAAGCGAACTTAATATGGAAGAACTATGTATATAGCCTTCGCATGTATGTATTTTAAGATAAAAATTATCATTTATAGCTAAGTTATAAGCGCCTTGACTTCAATTTATGTTCAATGCCATTGTTTTCCTAATCTGTCGTATTTTTCCCCCTTGAATCGGTGTTTTTTCCATCACACTTGTGTTATATCCCTTGCTTCCATTTTGGTTTCCCTTTTTGCTTTCCCATTTCTCCATTTGATTCCATTTTGTGGCCTCGAAATTTACGACAATCATCTACATCTGTTGAACATGGGCCGCCGGCGAAACCGTTTGTCATCTCGGTTCAACTTAATGAATGCGAATGAATGCCAAATGTTGAGTCAACGGCCCGGCCACGCCCACATATTTGTAGCTATTTTGGACACAGGCGAGGTTGTTGAAGCTAATTGCGTTGATTCATAAATTAGAAACACCTTTGATTGCGGGTTCGTGACTATATCCACTATGTCCACTATATCCACCCCGCAATTGCATATATAGTGGCCGAATATGTGACCCTGCTAATGACTGACCGCCTGCCCGGGTGTCAAAAATATTAGAAGGCATTCACCCACTGGCTTCATGCACTGAAATAAATATTTTAAATGGTTAATTAACAAGGAGTGCATGGCACAAAATTGTGGACCTTAAACATAACAGTGTGTGTGAGTACCAAGCAGATAGTTCTGAATACCCACCTAATTACGAAATATTAATTTTCAAAAAGATTTCTCCTGGTGCAATTGTGAATGGAGTCCTTAATTTATGAACCCCCAAAAGAGCGGTGCATAATTTGCCACTTGACCTGCCCTACGTGAACTTCTCGGAGGAGCACTTCTTCGGGGTGCGACTTGCAGAGTCATCGGTTGACACCCAGTGCGGAAAAGTCGATAGTCATGGGCGGACTATTTACGGATGATAGATGACCCGCAGTTATCGGACAATGATAACACCTGCCCCCAGAAACAGCACTGCTTGCTATTGCAGGGGGCACTAGAAGGGAAATATTTCATTTCTTATTTTACTAATCCATTTAACAACTAATTAATTAGTGGGGAGGGGACTTAGCTTGCTTAAATAAAGAAATTAAAATGTACACCCAATTGGGATGTTCTGCTTTTCCCAGTTGCCACAGCTCATAATGGCCAAAACTTTCGCCTGGCTATTTTGAATTCACTTTCGTCTAAAGTGGTCTTCAGAGGGACTTTGAAAATTACGAAATGAGCCAACCATAAACATAAACTAAAACGAACTGCCGCAAACGACAGTTTGCAATTAAACATAATACCCGAAGGGCCAAAAATACTCAGACAAACCACTGAGAAATGCAGCCACATTTATTTGGGCTATACATTAAAGTACTGAATTTAGCATATGCATATGTTCTTAATTTTTGAAAGAAAATATTTTGGCTAACATTGAGATGCGGTTTAGTCGGAGGAGTTTAGCAATTCAACGATTTTCCTCAGTAATTATTTAAATTCCGCTTACGGCCTACTTTAGAAAATCCCTCCACATAATGAGCATAAGTACTGCCGAGTATAATGAATGGCTCCAATTAATTCACGTGGCTTGTGCTGTTAGAAATTTGAATAGGGCGGTGGGTTCCGCAAAATTATAACAATTAAGTGCAAATCGAGAGACATTCCACGGACCGCAGACCTTCGAAAATGTGGCACCTAACATCCAGAATTTGCGGTTAGTTATTTCATCCAAATATCCAAATATTTGGGAACCGTAATTAGTAGCACCAGCAACAAGTGTCACAGGTTTTGTGTGTCCAATATTACATTAGGCAGATTCCCCAACCAAAATTTTTTGTATAAATAAATCTTTGGAAACAATAAAATAATGGCGTCGAGACTAACCGGAAAGACATTGCACGCATTTCTGAGGGCAACGGTCGAACCCACTTCTTTCGACGGCATCCTTAAAAAGTTCACCACCCCCGGCCTATGTAAAATCGAACTACAACAAATCAGGAGTAAATTGCGGAGTCTTTTGGGAGCTGGACTTCGTTTGGGACACCTCAAGATGCTTAATGGACACTTCATAACCGCTAACCATGTGGACGAGGTGAAGAAACTTTTGGGGTACGAGTCCCAGGACGAATCGGAGGATTCCCAGGCCAGCTGGGTTACTGTCGACCATAAGTCTCTTAGGTTTAACAACGATTTGCACAGCAACGATGACAGCCTGTAGAAAATTGGACTTTGGGTCGGTTTGAATCATGGAAACCAGGAGTCCCAGGGCCGGTTGAACAGTCCATTGGATATAAAAAGGATTTGAATAGGGATAATAGTATCGGTAGGATTATCTCCCATTAAGATTTTAAATTCAATGATATTAAATAGTCCCCATAAAAAATTTCAACTAAAGCAGCCGTGTAAATCTAAAATTTATATATGTATTTAACTGTAAATCGTTGAGATTAAAACAGTAACGTAAGCATAGGGAAATCATGTACAATTTTTAAGGCAAACGTTTTTAATAAAGCATAACTTATGCAAGTCATACGCAAATAAACACATCTCACTTCATTTTCCGGGTGCCTTAAAGTTTAGACAAAAGATTAATTTTCAGGGAAACACCGTCTTGCAAAAAACTAATCAGCGGATTACGGCTGCTTTTTGCGGGCGTGCATAATTATATTGAAAATTAATTAGCGGCTGGCTGAAAGGCTTAATTGCCTTTGATTATACGCATCCATCGATACTCGGGCGCTGCGGCCGGCTCACCCCATCGCACACACTCATATGAGCTCATCGGGGAGTTATACGGGCAGGGGTGGGGGATTCGACTCGGATATAGGGCGGATGTGGAGGCATTATGGGGGGACTTAGACAGACATAAGCCACACGCAGCATTAAATTGGCATTAGGTCAGGCCAGTGGACCTTCTATGTTTTTGCCCGAAATTGGATTGAACTCAACTTGTTTTCCTTTTTTCGGTCATCACCAGACATCCGAGCATTCTGAGGGTGACGGGGCACAACATGCCACATTGTCGCTTTTACTTTTATTTATTTTCTTAGACGCATTTTGAAAAGCCAATAAGCAGCTTTCTGATTGATTATCTGCTGCCCGTTCATTGTCTCCGTGTTGATCTAAGCCGCAACACACACGCTCAAGAACAGTGGGCCCTTGCTATGAGGATCTCATTGAATCCTTTTCGAGGGCTCATTTTCCTGATTTCCTCTCACTTTCCGCTCTTAAAAATTTGTATTTTGGCCGACATGGTTTCAAAAAATGTCTGAATACGGAATTTCATACCTCGTTGAGCTCGTAATTAAATTTGCAATCGATTGGCATTAAAGACATAAAACTCTAATTTTTGACCAATTTTCGCAAAAAAAACAATGTACACCTTAAAAAAATGCGAAAATTAGTCATAAAATAAATTTTCCAATAAGTGATAAGGACAGTTAGCCTAGGTTGTTAGCTGCTCAAAACAGTCGGTCTTTCAGCTGTGCGCTTCGTTTTGACCAAGTTACGATTGAAAAACCTCAAAAAAATAGACCTATTTTTGTCTGAAATCCTTCGACTTATTTTTTACCCAAAGAAACTCGGTATTTTGGCAATCATTTTGGTAAATCAAGTCGGAATATGGAATGCCATACCTCGTTAAGCTCGTTATTAAATTCCCAATCGATTGGCATTTAAGCCTAGAAACTTAAATTTTTGTCAAATTTTCGCAAGAAATCATGATGTAACCCCTATGATAAATGCGAAAATTGGACAACATATTATTTTTCGGAAAAGTTGTGGGGATCGGAAGCTCAGGTTGTTAGCTGCTCAAACAGTCGATCCTTCAGCTGTGCGCCTTGTTTTGACCGAGTTACGATTGAAAAACCTCAAAAAAATAGGGCTACTTTTGTCTGAAATCCTACGACCTTTTTTTTGACCCAAAAAAACTAGGTATTTTGGCAATCATTTTGGTAAATCAAGTCGGAATATGGAATGCCATACCTCGTTGAGCTCGTAATTAAATTCCCAATCGATTGGCATTCAAACCTAGAAACTTAAATTTTTGACAAATTTTCGCAAAAAATTATGAAGTAAGAAAAATGCGAAAAATGGACAAAAAAATATTTTCCGGAAAAGTTATGGGGATCGGAAGCTCAGGTTGTTAGCTGCTCAAAACAGTCTGTCTTTCAGCTGTGCGCCTCGTTTTGACCGAGTTACGATTAAAAACCAGCAAAAAAGTAGGAGTATTTTTATTAAAATTCTACTTCCTATTTTTCGACCCAAACAGCTAGGTATTTCGGCAATCATTTTGCGAAATAAGCTCAGAATTAAGATACCATACTTTGTTGAGCTCTCTATTGAATTCCCAATAGGTTGGCATTAGAACCTGAAAGCTGGAATTTTTGACCAATTTTCCCAAAAAATCCCGATGAAAAATACGAAAATTGGTAAACAAAATAATACATTTCTCGAAAAGAGATGGGATCGGTAGCATAGGCTCTTAGCTGATCAAAACAGTCGGTCTTTAAGCTGTGCGTCTCCGTTTGACTTAGTTTCGACTAAAAACCCACACAAAAAGGTGAGTTCTGTCGATTTGGTCACCCGATTCATATTACATTTAGTTTGTAGTTCTTTTGTTTTCATAATACGGTCTGTTTCACTCAGACAACAACGTTTAGCTGGGGTCTACTGTATCTCTACGCCTTTCTATCACTGTTGTTGTAGTTGTGTGAAAGGCGTCAATCAATTTTGAGTGAAATAAATGAGGCTTGTGCAGCATTTTGCGTTCCCAACACTTTAGGGCCTCAAAGGGGCTTAAAATTGTAAATTCCTCCCAGACACATATTAACCCGTTCCCCTGTTACAAATTGCTGCTATCTCATCTGAAAACTTGAGTAGGGACCCAGGTTCCCAAATTCAGCCCAGATTCCCCTGTCTTTCCGCAGTCTCTCAAACACACAGGAAAAGTTGCCGAAAAACCCATGATTTTGATGAAAACTTTCAAGTGCACTGGCATTTTGCCGGCGCTCTTCTGCTTTCGAATTTTTCCACCAAATATTTGAGCACTTAGTCGGCCTGAGCAATGATTTTGGCCAAAGTGCATTAAGCATAAATGGGAAAGTGTCGCCACCCTGATTGCAGTGATCCTCAACGCTCTCAACCCATTTTTGCGGCTTCGAAAAGTTGCTTTTTTTCATGTGAACGTTGCAAAAACTTTGTGGTCTTCCAAATGGAAAGTTTAAACTTTTCCAAATCAAAAAAAAAATAGCAAGATATATGGGTGCGTGCACGCCATCAGAACACTAGTTATTCATAACGCTCCGGTATCTGTGAAGTTTACAAATTGCAATTTGTAAATTTGGGATTAGTCAAAAAGGAAACCACACAAATAATTATTTGGCTTGTAATGGAATATTATACAAAAAGTTGGACTGCTCTGATAAGCTGAAAATTATGCTGTCCTATTTTAAAAGAGAGTTTAGCATTTTAGATTGTACTCACTTACTTTCAGTGTATTTCACTTGAATAATGAGGCTGAAAGTAAATCCCAATTATGAGATCGCCTCCCAATCAAGATTTTTCCGGGTTCCCACAATCATCAGATGCGCATATTGCTTTCGATGCGGAGAGATAACGCCCTGAACAGTTTTCAGTGAGCTTTTCAGTTTATTTAGTTTGGCGCATCGCACTTCGTCATGCGTTTCGCGCAGAGATGGCTGGCCATCCTCGGGGGCTGTCTCCTTACTCTGGTAAGGTCGGAATCGCCAATCGATCCCTGCCAGAACTTCTATAAATACGCCTGCGGCAACTGGTCGGCCATTCACGCCGAAGATCCGTACTCAAGCTTAGTGGAACAGTTGGACTACAGTTACCATGAGAAGTTGGCCGAGTTGCTGGAAAATGAGTAACTTGCCAATCCCGGAATGCGAATTTGAAAGGGCGATTACTGATTGATATTGATTCCAGAGAGCAGCACGATGGGCCCCGCTTCCAGCAGCTGCTCAGGGACTTCTACACCTCCTGCCGGCGACCCCTGACTAAGGATCAGGTGCTGGGATTCCTGGAAAATCTGATCGAAATGCCAAGCCTCGGAGAGGACGAACTGACCGTGGGCCTCACTGCCGCCTTCCGTCCAGGGGCTTTGTTGGATACATCGAGTTTCGATCTGGAAAAAATATGGCAGGAGCTACTGTTCCGCACAGAAGATTGGAACCCAAATGAAACGAACACAGAGCCCCTGACTCGCCAAAAGTTTGATCTTTTGTGGGCAGGCAGGCTAGAAGGAGCCGATTTAAAAAAGGAGCTCGTTTGGGACGAGTTGAGCTGGCTGGAATCCCAAATGATGAACACTTCATCGTACGAAGCCTCTGACGGAGCCCCAGTGTTTTGGATGCTGCCCTGGCCGGAATTCAGGCCCGACTACAGGCAATTGGCTCGTTTGCTGGCCAACAAGTCCAAGCGATTTATGCTTACCTATATCTACCTGAGACTAAAGCTGGTCCAAGGACTTGGCGAGTCTTGGCGCATAGGACGCGCCGAGTGTGCCGACCACGCCAGACATATCCTGACCCACCCTTCGGTTTGGTTGATGGAAAGGCACCATCCCAGACTCAAGGAGGAGAGCGTTATGCAGGACATCTTCCAGGAACTCAAGCACCGTTTCGGCCAAAGACTCCGGGCCAATAGGAATAACTTCTCCAAGCACACGCAGCAGTTTCTACTCTCGAAGCTGGACAGAATGACGCTGCGTCTGAGTGTCCTTCCCAGGCGCTGTTCGGAAAGGACCTTGGCGCAGCGCATCGACAGGCACTACAGGGATGTCCACCTGAGCCCCTCCGACTATTTCGGGAATCTCCTGGTCGGCCTGAAGCACTCCAGGATGCAGAGCGACCAGTACAACATGTTGTCCATGATATCCGGGTCTGCCTCTAGAAACAGCTTGTTCCCCGTTCAGCCCTACCAGTACGGCACCTATGCCTCGCCCTTCTACTTGACCGAGAGCAACATGCTGATCGTGCCCCTCTCCCTGCTGGGGCCACCGCTTTACACACCCCAGCAGCCGCAGATACTCACGTACAGTTCGCTGGGCTTCGTCCTGGGCCACGAGCTGAGTCACGGCTTCGACCCCGAGGATGTGGTCCTGAACTCCCGGGGCACGGCGAGTTCCTCAGTCAGGAGGGAGCTCAGGAAGAACCGGAGGTTTCAGCGCGAGCTGAACTGCCTGAAAGGCCAGTTCAATAGTAGACTTAATGAAAAGTTTGCAGACGCAAATGGCCTAGAACTGGCCTACTCCGCCTACTTTGACACCGCCCAAACGGATGGGAAAAGGGATCGCAAGGTCAGGGACTCCACCGACCAGAAGCAGCAGTTCTTCATCAACTTTGCCCAGTTCTTCTGCTCCGATGCTGATCTTTTGGAGGACAGTACGGACCATGGCAGCGACAGGCGAAGGGTCAACGATGCGGTTTTCAATTTCCATCCTTTTTTAGAGGCCTTCAGCTGTCGGAAAACGCAAAATCGAAGACAGTGTCGGTTGTTTTAGTATGATAAATACCCGTCTATCCATAAATCGCCATTAAAGATAACATATGTTTTCGTTTCTTTTATACAAGTCACCGTAATACACCTAGGAAAGACCTTTTCATAATCTGAAAGCACCCAGTCGAAGGTAAAACGCAATGGTGTGACATTTAATTAGTTTATTTATATATTATTGGATGCACCGTCGTAATGTATGTACAAAATCAAATCGTAATCAGATGAAGCGGAGACCGAGCGGTCGTCACCAAATACATATAAATAGTTAACACATTCCATTCAGACAGACAATTTTCAGATATAGTTATGTCTACAGCTTACAGATTTGTAGTTGCAGCTTAAGTTGTGGTATTGGGTTTAGTTGTGGCTTGAAACATTTAAACTAGAAACTGCCATGTAATTGTAAACCGCTTGTACACACATAAACATTGCATTACACTGACATATTTCGGTTCTTACACTAGAAAAAAAATGTGTGCAGCCTACGACATCAAGTTGAAATTCGATACGACTGACTTGTTATGCTATTTGTATTTCATTTAAATCGGTAAACTCTGGGGCTCAAAAGGTTTACGAATTTAAACGAGTTTCCAACCCTACAGCTATCTACACTTAAGAACTTTGATTAAATTACAAAAATATTTTACAAATGGCCACACAAAGGTAGCTCAGAAACGAACGTTTTTACCTAAGCCTTGACTGCAAATCTCGTAAATATCTTAAAATCGAACGTTAATCATCGTAATTACTGATTACTTGAATTTATTCAGTTTTGCTTTATATTCCGATAGGTGTAACTCCTGGGTTTCCTGTAAGTATGTTTCTTATATCTACTATAGTGTATTCTTATTGTTGCGAACTGCGCATTCCCCACCGGATTTTTCAGCTATCACTTCCTTAAAGTTTCCTCGCGTACCTTAGACCTACTGTATTCTGCAGGCCCTTAGCCGTAAGAAGAACATCTATAAGCCTAACCCTTTATACTTAATATGAATATTACAACAACGCACATTAAAAAACACTCAGATTTCAAGTGGACAAACTTGTGTCTTATTGGGGGAACTAGAACAGACATTTAGTATTCGGTATGGGTATTGTTCAGGCTTCGCTTTTGCGAACTGGGAACTGATCAAGTTTCACACTTCCCTACAATATCTGTATTTAAACACTTTTAAACTGTATATGGTTATGGAATGGACTATCCAAATTCAGATTGATTTTGGGCTGTCCATTATAATTGATTCCTCTGATATTGGGTAAAAGTATTTTAATCTGAAAATGTTCCTGTTCAACTCCTGAAACCTTTCTTTTCAGATCTGTTTTTTAATTCCATGTATGTACAGTGGTCGGCATAAGTATTTTGACAAAATAAAAGTTAAGTATACTCATAACTTGAATTTACTTCTTGTAAACTATAGGCATCAATGGAAAGGTAATTTCAATGCCGTTTGAATGATACAATACATTTCTTTACCCATTCAGTACTTATTGAAAAGGACGAATTTGTGTAAATCAACTTTGAAATTTAAAAAAAAAACTTTTTTCCTCGTCTTGAAAACTTAAATTTTTTGATGCAAAAAGTTTCTTCAAACAAAAACAATAGTAACTGCAAAAAGAATTTTTCAAAAATCATTTTTCTTATATTTTTTATGAATTTTTGAAAATGCTTAAAAACAGGCATTTGAGCCATATTTTTGTCTTTTTCATACAAATTTTTTCCGACATTGTCACTTTCAAAAAATCATAAAAAATATAAGCAAAATGATATTTGAAAAATTCTTTTTGCAGTTACTTTTATTTTTGTTTGAAGAAACTTTTTGCATCAAAAAATTTAAGTTTTCAAGACGAGGAAAAAAGTTTTTTTTTTAAATTTCAAAGTTGATTTACACAAATTCGTCCTTTTCAATAAGTACTGAATGGGTAAAGAAATGTATTGTATCATTCAAACGGCATTGAAATTACCTTTCCATTGATGCCTATAGTTTACAAGAAGTAAATTCAAGTTATGAGTATACTTAACTTTTATTTTGTCAAAATACTTATGCCGACCACTGTATGTGGAGCCTTGGGGCAACGGCGTTGATTAAGTTATAGTTTATGCTAAGGAAATTGCAATGAAATTCTTTGTAAAACTCTATCTAACCGAAACCTTAAGAATTAGGACAAACGATAAGGAGCTGAGACCATTCACGATGTCAGAACATGCCTATAGGGGGTCTTATAGGGGGTCAAATGTAAATGGGGCACTCCAGGAGGGAACTGATGATCGGAACTGAGGATCTCTGATAGCCGAACCCAGTCAGTTGCCAATCTATACAACGCGCTCCTCGCTGATGATGTCCATGGTGCTGACCCGGCGCTGCTGATGGGGATGGGGATGGGTCTGCAGATGGTGCGTTACCAGATGCTGGTGCTGCGGAGCCGGCTCGCCACCGATGATGACCACCGTACCGCCGCCGAAGGTGGTGGTGGTGGTGGTCGTCCTGGTGGTGGTGCTGGACGAGCGACGGTGGTCGCTGCTGCCCCGCCGCGGCACCAACATCACCAATTACTAGAGGACCGTCTCGTTGGTGCACGTGCGTGCGCCGTTAACGATCGAGTACTTCGTGGAGGTGTCCTTCTTGGTCATCAGCCGGCCCAGGAATATCTCCTTGAAGGTCTCGCGGAACTGGCGCGACATGCCGCAGTAGATGCCGAAGTTGATGGGGTAGCTGAACACCAGGAAGAAGTTGGTCAGCATTATGCAGATGTTGGCCAGGCCGTAGTCCAGGAACTCGATGATCAGGGAGCTCACGATGTGCATCACGGTGACCACGGCGATGGGGATCTCGGCCAGCAGGAACACGGAGACGACCACGATCAGCATCAGGGTGGTGCAGTTGGTCTCCCGCAGCTTCTTGCACTCCTTCTTCCGGTTCTCCCGGAAGAGCAGCTTGCGCCGCTCCTGCGCCTGCCGCATCGCCGAGAAGAGCAGGATGTTCAGCGTCACCAGGATGATGCAGGGTAGGAGGTGTACGAACAGCACCCGGAACAGGTAGTAGCTGGTGTAGTACAGGTTCAACCCGATGTAGTCGTGCACCCACAACGCCGTCTCCAGGTGGCACACCTCGGTGGGCTTCCCGTTCCACTCGATCTCCAGCGGCATGTAGGTGCGATCGAAGAACCGCGGTAGCTGGTGCAGGATGGCCAGCAGCGCGATGTACGCCGTGCACCGCCTCACCCGCGGCATCGTGCACCATGTGCGGGCCATGGGGGCGTGGCACACGTAAATGTACCTGGGAAGCATGAGAAATAGAGCGATCAAATTAGCAGGGCTCTGTTTAAGGTATGCATTATTATTATCGCCACAAAAGAGGGCTTGGGCTAAGTTAGTGAATTTTCATACTTCCTATAGAGGAGTTCTAATGCTATTAACATAACATTTTTCAAATAGTAGGAGACACCTTGTTTCTGATCACGCGACTTTATGCTCTAGCTTCTATAAGCATTCCCGACCTTGGCCTATATTTTGCTGTTTAATAATTCTAACCCTCGCCATAAAATGATTTCTTGCTGGTTTACAAATAGTTTATCATTGAAAAAATAGAGATAAGAGATATAAAAATATAATTCATATAAAAATAAGCCTTAAAAACTGAATTCAAAAAGTTGTCTATCGTCGATTAGAGCTTGGTTGGCGAACTCAGAGTGACATAAAAATCTAGACCAACACTTACAGCTATTAAACCGTAATGGACTTTATCTGATGTGGTTTTTTTTCAAAAGAAGTCGCGGAGAAGCCCTGCCTGCGTTCCTGTAAAGGCGTTAAGATCAGCTAACGAGCTCGGGCGTCTTAAACGCATTTGCGTAATATAATTTTATGGCAACGCCAACGGAAGATAAACCAATTTCCCCAGGTGGGAATTTACGATGGCAATGGAGTGACAACGAATTGGCCAAATCCTAATTTGAACCACCACCACGACCCCTTGAATGGCGAAGGCAATCAAAAGCCATCTGAAAAGCTAATCAAGTTGGCGCTTTGTAATTTCATAATTTGAGTAATTTGTCAGGGGTTGTCCTGCCGAGGAATAAATTTGTTTCCTGTGAAGATTTGGGGAAAAGTTTGCCGCTTTATAGTTGGCCAAAATAAGTCCAACACCCCCTCCCATAATTTCGCAATCTGAAAATCGAAGAATCTTTGATGCTGGATTTTTGGCTGGGGTCGGGTGGCGCCTCTTAAGCTCCTTGGCGTTGGTCTAATTTATGCGCATAATTATAGCCACGCCCATTGCGCTGGCACTTGAAAATGGTTTTCAATCAATCTTTCATTGAACCTTTGTCAGGCGGGGATTTCATTAAAGTTGAAAGCATCAGAAATACTAACAAAAGCGCAGAACTCCAAGGACGAGGGCGAAAAACGTTTTGGTTAGTCCTAAACGGAGTTGATATTAATAATATCAAGTAATAATTGCTTTGTAATTATAACACTTTAGTTAATTTGTCCTAAAAGGATGGCCCTAAAGTAAGAAAAACCCTTCGAAAACAACCCTCAAACCAACGAAACTTAAGGAACACAATAAATCAATCAAGTAGAACATGTCTGAAACAGGCAACAACGATATCATGAATAGGAATCTGCTACAGATAGACATGTTACGCAAACATGAAGTTTTAAAGAACAAAAAGGAAATTCCGTTTATCCTTTTTAGGGGAGGATTACCATTTGAGTGGGAGCTCTGACTTTGATTCCAATACCCTTGGATAAGGTGCGTCTGTCAGTCGAATGACTTTCCTTACAAATTTATATATTTCGCTGTTTACGTTTCTTTAGGTAATATTCCAGCTTTAAGTTCGTGAAGTCGGCAAGGGTATACTTGTATATTGTGTTGTCTATAGATCCACTCGTGAATATCCACTCAAGCGCCTTTCAGAAGTATGCCAATGGGCCTCGTACTATATGTGGACAAAAAGCGGCCACCTACATGCACACTCGTATAGCATACATTTTTTGTTATATGAAAATGTTATGGAGAGTGTCACTCACTCAGTGCGCACCTCCCCAGCTCCCCACCCCCCCACTTCACCCCGTCCATCAGTGAGGGCCATAAAAACACTTGAAATACAATAAGTTGACAACAGCCACAGCAGCAACAATACAAACAATAAACGCCGAATGTTTTTATCGCGCTACTTCTCCTCGGGCAATTTTCAACGCATTTTAGAGGGACTCCTACCCCCTTCCCCGCCTTTTTCCATATATAAATATTATTTAGCTATTTGTTGGGGCCCAACCACCCAGCCACCCCCGCGGCTTCGACCACTTGAAAACGGCCCAAAGTCGCATAATGGCCCAAATATTTATGACTATTTTTTTGGCGCTCTTCAGCAGCCACTCCACTTTGCAAATTTATTTCGAAAGCTGTAAAATTTATGATCCTACACATGAGTTAATAGAACAAAACGAAAGCGCCAGACCAGCCCCATCATCCTCAGAAATGTGCGGACTCTTGAATGCGTTCCATGGAGATGGGGTGAAATTTATGTTACCCATCCGAAATTAGTTTATTGTTCGAATTAGTGGCTATACTTTATGGTTTCAGTGGCTGAAACAGTTTGGTTTAAGAGACCAGTGCCATGTGGCAGAGGAATGTGCCATCAATCGATTGATTGTCACTCGCATTACTCATACGCAACGTTGCCTTCGCCAAGGTAAGGCAATTTGTTTGTGTTTTCCCTCAAGGCTCTGACATTTTATTTTTGCCCACACAAAAACTGATTTATGGCCGTCATTGACAAGTCAACGAGTCAGTCATCCACTCCTTCAGTTACATCTCAACCGGGAGACCTGCGAAGGGCGGTCCCACTTTTATTGGCCTAATTGCATACTTACCTTTGCACGGCAAGGGCCAGAGTTAGCCAAACGGAGATGGTGTGGCACATGGCTGGCATGATCTGTAAGTAAAGATGTGGGAATATGAGTATATACTACATAGGATAGGATGTGGGTTGCAATGCGGATTAGAACGAGCGTGTGAATCGCTCTTGTGTGTTCCGTAGCATACTTTTGGGAGGCGAATCGTCAAATGAATTCTTCTTAGTTTCAAGTGGCTTGGTTTCCTTAATTTAAGGAACAATACTGGTTGATTCTAGGAATATTTTGAAATTACATTATGTCATAATAGTAGGTTGAATACTGAATAAATCCACATTCTACTAAACACCCGCATTGGAATGTTTGAGGGTTTCGAAGGACATCGTGGACCGATAAGGGACTTTGAACGTTTGAGGGACATACTAGAATGATGAAGGATTTTTAATAAGCCATCTGTACCGTACAGAATTCTTCTGAGTGTCAGTTAGTGTCCCTAATTTACAGCTCTACATATTAACTTAATATTTATCCACCAGCGGCACATGTGTACCTTGAATCCTTTACTTTATAATGCCTAGGTGAATACTGATTGACTCCACATTTTATCACTGTTTGAGGGTTTCAAAGGGCATCTCGGAACGAAGAGAGATTTTTAATATGCCATTAAAAAAACAAATTATACACAGTCCATTACAAGAGCACATTCCAATGGGCATTGGACAAGATATACGTCTGCGATGTGTGAGTAAATCACCATTTGGCCCAAAGGCCCAGAGAGTCATGCCTCAGCCCAGCTGCCAAATCGGATTTGTGGTGCTCAACTGCATTAGCCAGCGGTTAGAAGTAAGAAGCCCGGAATGAGACATCCGAGATTCTTGTAACTGGCAAAAGGCCGTTGCCGTCTCCACCTGGACAGGTGTCTGCTCCATTTATGGACCATTATGAGTGCGGCTCTGTGGCAGACAGCGCTCCATGAGCATCGCTCTGTGGGCTTGACACCGGACTTAGCCATATAATGCACAATCTGTGGCCTAATCCGGTTTATGTGTCTGACTGGGCTGCAATTACACCGACACGGACAGATAAACTCGCCTGGATATTTTACAATGAAACGGTTACCCCCTTTTTACATTAACATGGTCATGATGCGCACCACTCTGGGTAGAGGAGGGATGGGGATGAGGAATGGAAATGGGAGGGGGACAAGGAAGGCGAAGAGGAGGAACGTGCTGCCGGAGCACATTCATTCAGGGGAAGCGAAACGGAATCTTCAACTTTGACGCTGCAATGGCCGCCTGGTGGTTATTACCAAAACGAGGAGTGCCGCCTCGCAGGATGTGAGTTGAATTTTATGGCAGTCATACGCAGAGATAGTCTTGCCGCCACGCAGCCCAGTCAATCTCCAAAAGCCCTCTTCCCCGTCCCTTGAAATCCATCTAGACATCCAGCCCAGCATGGAATTTAGCTGGTACAAATCCCCGGAGAGTCCACTAACAGCACGTAGCTACAATGAGGCAGTACAGTGGGGCAGGGTGCGTTGAAACTATAGTTTTTTGATATTAAAATGGGCCTGAGTTCCGTTACATTTGAATACGAAAAATGCAAATTCAATAAATATTTGGTACATTCGGGTCTCCAAAATAAACAAAAGAAACTTTATTTCTAAAAGTAAGACTTTTGTTAAAACATATGCTACCTTACTCCTTCTTTTAAATTGGGCCAAACCATTCTGATAAATGAAAATGGGTTGATTGCACTTATCACCCGGGACTTTTCTTTCGCCCCCATTCAGCGTACCACTATGCCTTTTGGCTTTGATGGGAACCGAGGGCTTATGCTTATGACTAAAAGGGGGTGGGCGTTTTATCAGCTTGACACAACTCCATTGAAGTGAGTAAACAGTTTTGCTTTGCCAACCCCTAAGGCCCCGATCCCGGATCCCCAATCCCGGAACCCTCGTAGCCCCCATAGCCCCATGACCCCCATTCCGCGCCCTTCGAGTGCCATAAATTGAAAATGTTGATTAATCAAGGCAAACGTGCAAGGGGCAGGAAAGGCGAGGAAAGCTCGGAGTTTGCATGGCACTGCTGGAAAAACGCTCTCGAATGAATAAGTGTTGTGAATGGCTGAATGAATGGGTGGATGAGGTTGTGAATGTGAATGTGAGTGTGGATGGGTGGATGGGTGGGGATTCCCCGGTTCGAGGGGCAGCAGGTGGCAAATGGCAAGTGGCACTAGCAGCGTTTTTCATTTTTTCATTATGCTGACAGAAGTGACACACACAAAAGGGAAATCACGGGAAATGGGGAAAATGTAACGTGGCAGCAAATGCGATAACGATAACGATAACGCGACGGGATCCAAAACAAAGCATCGTTCATCAGCCAGAGACAATGGAACCAGAGGGGCAATGAGACCGAGAAACTGAAGCGGGTGGGATGACAAAAAGCTCCAGCCGAGCATTTTATTTAGGTCAATGAGTGTCTCGTCTTCCCCGAGAAACTTGGGTGGGTGGGCTTGCGAGATGGAAACGGTCGGGACTAAACGTAGCCGGGAGCCAAAGCAAACAGTTTTTCGCTTTCGACCAGCCTTGGCAATTAGTTTGTGGCAAGAAAACCTACATTGGAGAAGAAGATACACTCACAAAGCAAACTGGGCTCATTAAACTCGGGAATTGTACTGTAAAACGTTTTGGTTTTGATAAGAATTTTCGGGACATTTGAAAGTGTAATAAGCCCTGACGCTTGCAAAAGTATATTAGCTATTCAAAAATAAATATTTTAATTATCTTAAAGTTATTTAAAATATTCCTGTTATATATAAACCAATTTAAAAATAATTAATTTATATTGTGAGCCAAATAACTCGGATCCCAAATACTTTAAGGATGCGTTGCCAATTTCCCTAAGTGCAAAATGAGGTGGCCGGTAGATATTTGGGGTCTCTGTTGACTTACCTCATTGAAAATGCTGTAGGCCAGACACATGGAGACCGGATGCAGGGGCTTATAATGATTGCCGAATGTGTACATATACCAGAGGCCCGGTGCCGGAAATATAACAGTCAGCATATCGCATATAGCCATCCCTGAGGAGAGAGGGGGAGAAAGTGGAAATTAGAAATTATGGTAATGCTTATGCAAATCAATTTGATGATTTTAATGTAAATTGATTGTGTGATTGGACACCACGGTCGGGAGCATGGCAATGTTGATGCCCAACTGCCTGAACCAATTTGGTCGCATCTGTAATCTGATTTCAGAGCTTAGAACCGATTCGCTGATCAATTATTTACGGTTTCCCAGGCCAAAGAGGGTAAATTGGCTGTTGATTCTGCTGGAGTTCAGGTTTCATTTGTGGGCAAACACTGAGAACTGCAAATAACAAATTCTCTTGTCAGATTTCCCATTAATTAAAATTCGAGTTTGTTTAAATACCAGATTTTGTATTACGAAATAAATATTAATTAATTTTGAAGAGGTAAATGTTGTTTACTTGCAACTTGCTAAATACTACAATGAAACAACTAATCGACTTCTGTCGTTTTCGCTTGGTCTCGGCCCAGTGACATTTGAACCGAGCGAGTGCTCTCAACTGACTGACGACACACCCTGATGACCTGACCTTTGCGCACTCATTGGAATGACAGACCTCTGTGGCCATCCGGCTGTCTGCACATTTGGCTGGTTACAGCGAGAGCAAATTATCCTTTTGATGATTTTTCCAAGTTCTTTGGATCAGGTACCGCATATCAAATTGACATGTTAAAGATGTATACGATTTTGTAAAATCGAATTCATATCTGTGTTTGTAAACAAAAATTTCAGTGGAAATTACTGTGCAAGTCTAAATGCTTTTGGGTGTGTTTGAAATAAATAATAATAATATTTTAACCGCATTCTCAGTGACAGAATTATCGCGAAATGTGATGCAAGACTAATGACCATTTTTGGACACATTTTCGACAGTGTTTCAAGCCATTTCTGTTGTGGTTGCTGCTGCAGGGCCAGAGTTCATTTCACGTTTGGTCCGCTGTCACTTGAACCGAATGCGATTAGCCTTGGCCTGCGCTTGACACCCGGGGGGCGGTGGGCGGTGGGCTGTTGGTGGTCCAGGCGGCGGTTGAGAGGTGACGGGTCAAGGGACCCTAACCCATTGACAGCCGGGCGCGAGAGACGAACTTTAAAATTTTAACTTTGTTCCTAACTGCGCCTTCCTTGGGTTTTCACAAATACTATATTAACTCATCTGCTCAATCACTAAGCCCGACTACTTTTAATTCGAAGCATTAATTATAATATTTAGCTAATTTTTAGTGAATACGAATATTCCCAAACAAATCATTTAATTGCGGTTACACTTCTTACAATGAATACGGCCCCTGCTTTTTAGGCTTGGTGGCAAAAAATCTTGTCGTTTGCTAGGAACTTGATGTTCTTGTAAGATCCCCATCCAGCTCTGTTTTTCCCATCGCCAGACAGCAAACCATTAGCATTACACACGCTATTAGAATATCTCAGCATTACGCGGTGTGAGACAGATCCCCTGGGATGGGGTAACGAGAATCGGGGGGCATACAGGGGCGGCCTCGAGGAGCACGCACATCGCCAGCTATTTGAAATCTCACAAAACTTCTGCCTGATTTAACATTGTGGCACATTAAGCGCCAAAAGGGGCGACGCTCCGAGGACGCGGCATGCATTACATGGAATAAGAAGACAGGCAGCTAGCTTCGTAAACCCAACGTTAATATACCCTTTCTAATAAGGTTGCCAAATTTCGATGGAATTAAGAACTGATTTTATAAGACACAAGCCGCTGACAGGGTTTTTTATCGTGAACAAAATTAGTATCTCACTTTGATATCATTATTTATATAATGTTTGCTTAACATTCTATTAACTTTCGATTAACAACCGTGTCTAGCTAGGCATGTCAGTTTGCTTATATATATGCTCTGAAATTTCTCATGCTGACTGAAATTATTATGCCCTCTGCAAGGGAATAAGTATAAATAATAATCATAAAAGGCGGCGTCTGGGGGAAATCAAAATGGTCCCAATCAGTGGCGCGGGAGGGGGGACCCTATATGTCTGCTGACTAACTTAAAATTTATTAACAAAACGTTTTTTAGATGTTAACGATAAAATCTAGAATTTAAAACAAAAGAAATAATATAGAAATTTGTAAAATCGCCTCTGGTCCCAAGTGAAATATAGGTAAGTACCTTGAACAATCTACTGATCCTGCGGTAGCTCTAGGACATAGTCACCCGATGGGCAAGAAGTTAATAAATACAACTTAAAATGCACCACCGCAAAGTTTTATAAATTCCACCCTTAGTTCCCTGCATAAATTGACCATCTTTCGTGCCAATACCAAATGCACCCGAGTTCCAACCTTAGAGATTTTTGTTTCACCCCAGTTAAGTTCACTTCATACACTCACCCATCAGTACAAAGTTGGTGGGCGTGGCCATGCTCTTTTTGCTCAGGACGAGGACGATCAGGGAGTTGGAGATGATGGTGGTGATCAGCAGGAAGGGCATGCAGTATCCGTAGAGTGGGATGGCGTAGTCCAGGGGCGAGTCGCAGGTGAGGTTCCAGTAGCTGATGTTGTTGTCCTCCATGCGGCAAGAACCGTCGGCCATCTGCTGGTAGTTGGAGTAGTCCAGGCTCTCGTTCCCGTAGTCGGGGAGTTCCAGCTGGGACTCGTTGGCCGCCAGGTTAGGCCCGCCCTCAAGGCGGGGATCCCCGAGATCCATATCCGGGCTGGCGGATGGGGCGAGACGGTACTGGTACAGTACGTCCGTGTTGTTGTCCATAGCTCGTGTTTTCTCGCCTCCTCCTCAGTTGCCAGATGAGGCCTGCAGACCCTTCATTTTTGTGGATCTATACCGTTCTATTGATGTTTTCGTCCTGAAAAGAAGAAAACGTTTTAGATAAGCACATGATCTACAAGTTATGTGGATGTACCTAGCAATACCCCCAAATTCAGCGGTGTCTTTGCATCACTATATTTACTAGTTGCCTCCTTCGAGGCTGGAGCTACACTGACTGATACACAGAAAACCCAGCCCTTTAAAACTGCCCGCACAAAAAAGATAATGCAAAAAGATAATACGCTAACTTATGAGCATTAAATGGAAAGTACTTTCAATGTTTATTAAAGCCCAACAAACACTGGCCAAAGGCATTTGCATTTACTAATCTTATTTGTCGTTCTACTTCAAACCAAGCATTTGTATTTACTTTGATTACTTTGTACTCATCTCAAGTTTGACTTTGTGTAAGAAAGATTCCGCTATAAAAGGCTGCTATAATTAAAACCAAACAAACGGGCTAAAATGTAGTTACAATCGCACCTCCAACAATTAAAAGTTGTGATATCTAATTTTGTGATGTAAATAGATTATAATAAAGACTTTCGAATATATTTACTACATAGGCTTATTCTATTGCTGCGGCGTGCCGATTTTCTCGAGAATACATAGTAGTCACTCGGTGCGCTTCGTCACTACGCGCACTGCTGTTCACAGTGATTAAAATGCAAGTTTTCAGTTTCGTTTTGCAAGCTAAATGTGTATTTACTTTTGCTGCAGTAGACTGTAAAGTTCTTCCTCTGGACTTTTCTCCTTTTATATTTGTCTACTACAGCAAAGCAGTTCCATTGATTTGTGTGTCCAAAGCTTGTTAGTCCAAAACTTTTGACATTGTCCGCAATATTGTGAAAAAATACCACCGACAGGTGAAAATGCCTCCGCATTGAAAATAATCCAAGCAAAAAGGCAAGCATTCATTTGTCCGAGAGATTCCGACCTTGGCCAAAGGTCTAAAGGTAAACACCAGACCAAAATGTTTGTTTGCCAGCTGTCATGAATATTCAAATCGACTATGATTCTTTTATAAGCGCACTAAAAGCGTTTCTTGTTTGACTTTTGCTGCCTGGGGAAATGCAAGATAGATCAAATGAATTGGTATTTTTAGTTTGATTGCTTGAATGTGTGATTGAAGAATCATGAATCGGTTTGTTTAATTATAGCCGTTGCTTGAGGAAAAGAGTATGTTGTGTTCGATGGAAAGTTTATCATTAAATAAGGACTAAAAGCCTTGTGATGTTGTAAACATTCGTACTGTCAGGGAAGTTGCAAACATTTCTAATGACCTTAATCTTGATTGGGCTGAAACATTATGTCAGATACTGTTAGTCTTCAGCCTTTTCGACCTGCTTCTTGGCCATCATCCCGGAAGCCAACTAATAACAGAGCATTCGGCATGTTTATGTCATGTTTATGCTGCCTTTTTAATGGTTTTATTTTTCGCATTGCCAATCCAAGAACTTTCCCAATACTTTCGACTTGCCGTTTGCTATTTTCCACTTCTTTTTCGTCATGGCTACATTGACCCACATAAGCACAAGAAGAAGAATGGGCCCGGGGTCAGGGGTCGGGGTTGTCTCCCGAGGAGAATATTGAATGTGGACAAGAGACCGAGAAACTCATTTATTCAGAATGTTCTACATCCCTAATGCGATTTAAGTGGGCCATTTGAAGACGGAGAGCGATGAAAATGGCAGTGGCAACGGGGGGAAATTAAAGAGCGTTTGTGAAATGGGATTAACAATCCTCCCATAATAAAGGATAAAAATAATTTATTTACATTGCCTTGAATAGGCCTACACACATTTCCATATCCGCTAAACAAACCATTTAATGAATTAAAACACACAATAAAATCTGAAGCTCTTGGCAATTTAATTTCAATAAATTCAACGTTAATCATTAAAATAAACATTTCTTTCGGCGCCCCACCGAAGTACCTCGATTTGGATTTACAAATTTAATTTATGTACACGACTGCATCTACAGTTTATTTATTTTAGATTAAATTGTACAGCTCATCAATAATGCGAGCAAATGCATTTGAACACAATTGAATGAATTATTAAATTAGTTCCGGCTATTTTGACGCGGATTGCTGGGCATTAAAAAGGATCGGATCGGATCGGATCGGACCGGAAAATGTGTAAAGGCGGAAAACAGCCAAACTGAATAATCAACTTGCCGTTGATTGTTGGCTGCCAATCAACGCAAAATCAAATGTCGTGGGAGCATGCAAAATGCAATCAAGGCCGTCTGCAACAGCGGAACGAATCGGGAGGAGGAGCGAGATGAAACGAAATGGAAGTATCAGGAAAATATCAGGAAAATCGCATGGAAAACCCGTCAGTTACAGCCGCGAAACCGCAGTGGAAATAACTCAAAGCCGGGCCATCTCCCCACTGGCACGCCGGGTCCTTTTAATTAGCCCCTGAAAGCCCACTCCGAGTCGAAGAAGAATCCCGGCGGGAAATTCCACTCCACTCCTTAGCGGGCTGTTGGCTATCAGTCACTTTCTCTAGCTGGGTTTTCTGCACAGAGAAAAATGGCTCAACAAATATGGTTTCCTATGCATATGTTAAAAAAATATTAAAAAATATGCTTAGGCTTTTAATATTCAGGGTTGTTTTTTGGCAATTTATGTATTCTTGATTTGACTTTAAACTATAAAAACAAATTATATCTTTCCATCTTATTTGATAACCACTTGAAGTTCATGAACGGCAACAAGTTGCCAAGTTGCCCATATTGTCCACTCTATTTTTTCCCGTATCAAGAGAATTTTCTGAGCTCTCTTTAAACTGCAATCAATCGTGCCAACTGGTGGACAAGTCCTAAATTAAACCAAGTCTGCAAACGGCCCCGTGTAATTAACTTAGGTGTTGCATATCGATTTCCTGGTGGCTCACTAATTACGCCCTCGCCTTGGCTTTTCTTTTGACACACGCTCTGATCTACTATATTTTCCATCCTGTTTGCCCACCCGCTTTTCCGCCCGCCCATTCGCAGGACATTAGCCGCCATCTTTGATCCATCACTACGTGAGCGAGGAAAAGGCGAGAAGACGATTATGAAAAACTTTGGCAAGGACAACGCAGATGCGAATCTTTCTTGCAAACAACACGTGCACACTTTGGAGTACGCTAGGAGAAAATATCACCCCACTTGGTTGTATAACTTGACATAGAAAGAAATAACATAATATCATTTATATTACTTAAGTTTAATTTATTTTCTATATAAAAATAGTTCTGCATTGTAAATCCTTATTGCTAACACGACCGATAGTTCCTATGACAGCTTTATAATATCCTGGTCCACACTAGCTGAGAGTCAAGTCAACGTATTTAATTGAAAAGTTAGAGTAGTTATATTCTGCTATCATCTCAATGATCACATCAGCTATCTGATAAAAAATAACATGTTTTATTTTATCTGATCTGTTCGAACATTACGAGATTATTCGCCAGACTCAGCCGCCTTTTAGTTAGCTTAAAATGAACAGTTATACCTTGTTTTTTCTGCGTGTACTCACGTACACTCAGATGCACACTCCCACACTTATGCATCGTCAAGTCATCATCATAAAGCGATTAGTGGAACTAAAACTGCCATTAAAATGCCTAGGCCTTCACCGTCTTCGCTCTGTCCCTTTCTCGCTCCTTCACTATCGATACCCTTCCTTCGCCATGGACATCTATCTCCAAATGAATTTCCAATATATAGTGTAGTTTCGCCCACAAAGAGCAGGCTTTAGTAGTATCAATTGAGCATTATCTCCGAGCTGTGTGCAATTGATGACGAGAAAAGCACTTGAACCATTCACTACCATTTAATATCACTTTTTTAACATTTCATTCAACATTTGCAGTTTTAAAACCAAATTTAATCAGAAAATGATTTTTCTTTTAAGAGTGCCCTTTCAATATATGAGCGGATTGCAAGGTCGATATAAGCACTGCATCGATGTTTGTGTCATTTGCGCCCCATTTTCCACAGCCTGGTTACGCCCACTTTCCCTGTACTGCCCTCCTTTACAAGACTTGTTTTTACAGGGCCAACCGAAAAAATCGATCAGAAAGAACGATGTCGTGGCAAAGTCGGGGGAGCATGGGGGATTTGCTTTTGGTAGATGAACTTAATTGTACTTTTTAGCTGAAAAAAGCAGCAAGTTCCCCCAAAGGCCTGAATGGCTGAGCGTGGGAAATAGGGGCGTTGGAAAAGTGGGCATGGCCACTGCCCCAGGACAAGATGAACGAACGAGGGGGAGGGCGGTATGTGCCGCTGGATGGCTTAAGTAATTTCCCATTTTCCATTTAGGCGACTCTGTTGGCATTTTTGTCTTTTGCCCTCCGGTTTTTAATGCTTGTTTTCCTTGGCCTATTCCCTTTAGGGAGCTATACTTTTTGCTGGCATACAGTTCATTTTTTTTGCCACTTTTTGCAGTGCAATGAATAAATTTAACAACTGGCAGACATAGGAAAAATCATGCATCCCATAATAAATTAAAATTCAAAAACATAAGTTAAGGCGAGAAAAAACATTGCCTCCGTTATGTTTTATCCATTAATCGGGTTTCTTTAGCGATCTTATACATATATATTTTCTGTTGTGTACATATCTGTCGAACATTTCTGTTTGTAAACAACCATTAAACCTGATTATATTTGTACTTGTTTATAAAATGTTATTCGCCATTGACAATTGCACTTAATTTTACTGATTCTATTGTTGTTTTCAAGTTGACTTGTAGACTTAATCAATTGTAATCGTTTAGGGGATAAGAACTTCTGCTCTCGCACTGCCTATTAATTTTGCGGCTTTTACAGCTTGCTTTGAGCAAGGAACACGAGATAAAGCAGCGGCATTAGGCCGAGCGGCAAAAAGAAACTTCCCAGACATGTTGAATTAGTATTTCACATACGTTTTCCCCGGCCTCGCACTTTCCACCGATGGTCCATGGTTTTCCCGCCAAACGCTTAAAGCGTTTAGAGTTTTCTCGCCTAATCGCCAAAGCGAAACTTTTTCGATTTGGGAATTAAAATAAAAAGGCATCAGCAATAATAGCTGGATGGCCTCAGGCGAAGGAAGATTTTCCCCTGCCCTGCAAGGTTTTCCCAGCACACCAAGTCCGTGTTTCCCACCCGGCAAATTTTCCAAGCTCTTCCCGCCACTCTGCACGCATCGTTGGGGCCTTCCCGCCACTTTCGACTTTAATGGGCAAAGCCATATCAAAACCCCTGCCTCGCCCCTTTGGAAAGGCCGCCTAGATAAGTGATAGAACGCCACACACAAATTGGCAGCACCTTGCGTGTCTGGGGCACATAAAAAGGATTAGATGTCTGCCCCAACATGACAGCCCGCCACCAATAACAAAAAATCCGAAAGAGAAAATCTCAATCTGAATAGGGAATTCCGCTTTATTGGGAAGATCAGTGCGGATGAAGGGGCCATATCCGCACACATATCACTTTTTCCGCCAGGAAAGCTTCTTTGCTTCCCTGAGGGAATGGTAAATATTTAGAAGATTATGCAGCATTAACTGGCTTACTTTTCAGATGCTTTTTCCAGGTCCCAAAACCTTAAATGTGATATACCTTTAGGTTGATTTCACAAATGTATGCGATAAAAGGTTCCATGAAATCACTGTTCCAGCACATCTGCCTATTTACAGTTTTTTACTTGCAGGACAAATAAGCACACGATTTTATTACACCAAATACTTATCTTGCAAAACTGTATCCAATTTATATCAGTTTTCCATTTGGTATGCCTTTGCCTACCAGGTAAAATATCAGTTAATATTTGTTGAATCTGGGCACCACTGCGGATGAGTAACGTGTTTTTCTGTCTGTGCAACATCGCTCATCCGCACCGTTTCCCTGTGGGATAAGAACCGCCGCAGTAATGAATTCGACCCACAGTTTTCACCTTCTGCTGCAGTTGCCAGAAAAATGAATCGTTTGAATAGAACTGTATTATTTAGGCACCTGCTGCAGCCGGCGAGGCTCCTCCATTTTATTGCCAATTCAATTTGAATACCGCAAGCTAAGCCGTAAAATGGCAGCCATCCCGCATCCGCTCCACGCCGGAAATGATGTTTGAATGTGCACAGCAAGGTGTGCAAAAAACCTGGGATCCCGAGTTCAACAAACCCTGAATTTATATATTTGAATATTTATCGCGGAGCTGCGTGTGGAATGCAGTTCGTTATTTCAAATGGCACGCATTTACATTGCAAAGCCGGCTCAAAGCCAAGCGCTAAGCACCTACTCGTACCGCTCCGCCATTTCCTTTACGGTAACCGTTACTGTTACCGCCGCACTTACAGATACTTTTGGCGTTGGCCTTGGCTTCACCGTTAGCAACTGCAAAGTATGCAAATGGAAGGAGCGGAGTGGATACCATACCATAGGTGTAATTGACACCTTACAAGGAGAAAGGAGAAATAATCGTAAGTATAGGATTTCGCCGAAAATCTAATGATTCTTGAAGATACCTTTCGGGTTAAATATTTGATATCATTTTTAAAGTATTCTAAATGGAGTTTCTTAATCAATTGATATTTTCTTGTCTTATGCAAAATATCTAAGGATCTATTATGTGTTTTTCACATTTGCCACAGGCTGCTTTTGCCCCACAATTTCATTTCAGATGCAAATAAAATGTTCATTTATTTAAAAAATAGCTTCGACCAAGGTGCGACCCCCTTCCAATTCAGATGTCTGACATTCGGAGCCGAGTGGAAATCCTTGGCAAGTTTAAATACTTAATGTGGCGCCCCGAAATGCAATTATAAAATGAGAAAAAAACGGGGGCAAACGCAATTTGGTAGATTTATAAATCCATTCAAATAAAATGTGGCCGGCACACTGAATCGCTGCGGGTTAGCTCACGAGCTTCGAGAGTTATTCCGGCCAAGAGGAGTGATTTAACGACCCCATCACAAGTTGCTTTCAAGCTGTGCAACATTCTTCAGTCCATCGCTGATTCCTTACACAATTTCTTTATTAAGCCAAGACTCGAGTAATTTAGCAAGTAATTGCTGTGGCTAGAAAGTTCCTCCAGTGTTTGACCGACTTAAATCCATGAAGTTATTCGGCCAGTGCAGCCGAGTATCATTCCTTTTACAAAGCATTTCAATTTGGTTGCTTTGCTGGTGCCTCTTTATTTTTACGTAATACGAGTTGAGAATTTAAGCTGCACCCGAATGTGGAAGCACTTTTGGTAGGCAGTGTGGGCAGTGTCACGTGCTCGATATCAAGAAAAATATGATCGACCGAAATGTACCTATACTGCATATAAATATAATAGTAAGAAGTAATTTTAAAAAAAATTTCAAAATTACAGTGATCCAAGAAGTGTTTCTCATTATAATAATGTTGGTGGACAAAATGAAACATTTCCCTCTTTACTCTCGGAATTATTACTGAACTCGTTCCCTACAATTTTATAATAATCAGTTTTCGGCATTGCGAGTGTTATATCGTGTCATTATCATTATCTCTAAACATAGGGTGTGCTGAAAAGCCCACTTAAAAGAGGAGGAGAAACATCCAGCAGACATCCAAAGGCAAATGCGTCGTTAACATATGTTGTAGTCGAGTTTCGCAACCAAATTTATCCGCGTTTGTATTCCCATGTGTGTGCGAGCTTTTTCTATAACAATTTGCCAAATGTTTGTAGAAAATGTGCGGGTTTTTCATATCTCCGTAGACACATGGGGGGGAGAGAGAGGGGGAAAACCATTGCCGGGATCCAGGCTAAATCTTTTCGGCCGCCTCCATTGAAAAGTGACTAAAGTGTTGGGCGCACTGAGTGCAGGGAAAGCGGAAAATCACAAGGAAGCTGTGGAAAACGGCAAACAAGCCGCAAACATGTGTGCCAAAGTTAAACAAAAATTTAAAGCGGCACGAACTTACTGAAACATAATTTGTTGGGTACTCGGCGAGTGAAATGAAAAGTTGACAACCGCAGAGGAAATAGAGGAAATATATTTTACGATATATACAACAGTCAATATTGGTCTTGATAAACGCCCACTATTTAAAACTGTTTGAACGGAAATTATCGAATCCAGTACAAACATGACATATTTTTTAGAATTACCAGTTAGTTTCATTTTAGTAAATACACATGTTTCCGAATATGCAGACAACCATCTAAACTGATGAGGGGATTCGGCCATTAATCTGCACATAACAAGTTGAAAGTTGGCAAAGCCCCAGAACAAAGCCAAAAACTCGCAATAATCCCGCCAAACTTGTTCACAAACTTTTTGCCTTTCTATAGTTATGAATTGGGGACTTAAAGCCCCTGCTCTCCGCCCACTTTCCGCACTTCGAATTCTTGGCCAAAAAAAAACACCCAAGAAATAGCAAGACATCCTAATGTTTCACAACATTTTTGGCTTTGTCGCCAGCCACTTGAGGCTCGCAGAAAAAAAAATATAAATATTTACAAAAGCGAGGTGAGCAGCCTCCAGACAGGGTTTAATGTGCTGGAAAGCCACTTGGCTGCCAAATTGAAATAGTTGCCAGTTTCCCGGCCACCTGTTCGATTTTACGCAAAATTAAGCAGCCGAAATGGGCGAATTGGCCTAAAGATCTGACCACTAATTGAAAAAATGATCGCCGGCCATAAAATGTTATGGGCCGAGATTTACCAGGTTATGTGCATTTGTAGATATTTTTATCTACTGGCACGAACTTTAATAGCAAATAGTGCCCATCAAGCAAACAGACAGGAGCAACGATTGTATGGGCGAAAACACATTCCTCTGAGTTCCGTACGTCACTCACATTTGACGAGCTCTGATGGCAGATAAGACCAGAATGCTTGATATTTATTTTATGGTTTATCATCGCTCGATTTATGGTCAAACGAAACAGTTTCCAAGTTGTCTCAATTAAACCAGCCGGCAGCAATTAAAATTCACATAGCTGGAGGGAATTTGAATTTGACACCGCATGTAATAAATCAATAAATAAGTATGGACCGCCGGTAAAATTATTCCGGGTTTTCCGCAAAAATGTTTTATTGAAAACGCAAAAAAAATGTAATGGAATAGCTGGCGGTCAGCCTGAATAATATATAGATAGATCGAAATAGTTGACAGGTCCCCAGGCAGATGGGCAATAAACAAACCAACTGAAATCAACAGCAGGGTGAGTTTTCACATTTAGAAATGTGACACTATTTTTTAGGTATGTGGCATGATTTATTATCTAACGCATTTAATCGTTTTCTAATCTTCACTGCGTTGCAAACTTCAGGCTGAAATCATTATACCCCCTGCAAGGGTATACAAATTGGTAGATATTGGTTCCGATAGGTCTGGCCGAAATTATGATACCATCTGCAGGGGTATAAACATAACTCTTTAATCGAAAATCGTTCGAAGTCGGATGTTTATAGTACGACGGGTGGCCACTACACTTTTAATTGAGCAAATATAACATAATAATCCCCTGGCTTATGCGAAACTCGCCTGCAACAAAATAATAACTTAAGCTCATCCCCAGGGTTCAATCTTTTACCGAACGCCCTCATCCGCTGCGCTGCAATGGGGAAATTCCCTAAGCTGGCTTTAAGTCAAATTTCAGTCCATACAGTGACAACAATTGGATGCCATTGGCATATTTACTTGGCCGCAATCTCTCAAATATTTCCCTCCCCCGAAAACCACTGGCTCATAACCCATGGCATACGTAAAATAAATGAAATTTGGCAAAATATGAAAATATTCCGAGCACAGACTGACCGTGAGCGAAGGATGGATATGGAGATTCCCTGGTTTTGAATTTACTTTTGGGGTTTTCCTGGCCGAATATCCTTGCATTATAATTCTGCTTTATTTCAGCCGTATTGAAATATCGATTGAGTCCGCATATGCGTTTCCCCCATACATTGTCTATTTATTTTCGACTTCTCGGCAACACTATATTTCTCCTAATTGAATTGCGTCAATGGGTTCAGTAAATCAATTTTAGGAGACGCAGTTGGTAAACAAAAAGATATGCTCGGCCATACCTATCCCAAGATGTGTACTTTGGGCCTTGCGGGAGGTCAAAGTGCCAAGCGATTTACGATCCCGCCGGAGATATATGCCCGGGAGTCGGTCTGCTCCAATATAATTTGATTTAATTATTTTGTGCCCGCTCGCCGGCTGCCAATTAGTCTTCGTTCGATGGCGCGCTTATTTCCTCCACCCTCTGGCTGATTTTTCTATTTTCATTCCGTTTGCTATTTGCCGCCGGCCAGCTGAGCTCTTGGCCAACTTTTGATTGACCTGGCCCCTTGTCGCCCTTTTGGCCGAAACCCGAAAGCCGAAGCTGAAAGCTGCGAACAAAAGCTGCGAGTTGTGCGCCCAATTGGATTTAATTATGCAAAGATATTTATCTAGTCCTCCCTCGTTCTGCCCTGCTATTATTGTTGTGGGGAAAGCGGGAAAAGTGGGAAAAGTCGGCGGGGGAGAAATATCGGGCGGAGAGCAAGGGGCACAAGTTCGGATAACAAAACATCTAAATCCACTGCAAGCTCTTGGATATGCAAGAAAAACTTTGGCTATAAATTGCCCCTACAAATTGGAGTACAGAAATCCCTAAAGAAACTTGACAAACAAAAGGATTTTATTGGTCTGATAGGGCGTAAATATTTTGAAGTTCTTCATAAAATGTGGGCGATTTAAAATAAGAAACTTATTTGAAAATTGTATCTTTACTGGAGGCTTTTTGGAATTTATATACATATTATAACCAAAATTAGCGTTCTTGAATGTTGTTTTCAATTACCTTTACTGAATCACCAAGAGCTTTTTCGTTTCTGTGTTCCATTTAAAATCATTAATATAGTTACAACACCCCATATAAATACTGAAATAAACAACATTCATAAACAAGCTCATTTCTTTGAGATCAAACTTTAATTGATGCCCAAGACCATCTCTTTACGATTACGATACAGATAAAAATCAACCTCCGATGGGGAGGTACAATTATTTAGAGCACCACGTCCCTGGGATCTGTTTTTGTCCGAAGGCGCATCTCATTTCCATTGGCGAATGCTGGAATTTTCCAAAGCGTATTTCACAGTCGAACACTCGCGGCGCCGGATTCATTTATAATTCTTGTTCAGTTCATAAGTCGCAGCGCCCCCAAAACTCCGAGAGCTAAAGAAACATCGGCGGAACAAAGAGCAAGATGGAAGATGAAAGATGGAAGACCTTCGAATATTGTCACGAATTGCGGGCGAAATGAACTATAGTCTGGGGCACGTGTCTGCGAGGGGCGGTTGGTGGGTGGGAGGCCTGTTTCCTAATTAAGTCAAAAGAAAACATCAAAAATATGTCAGCGATGTAGAAACGAATCAAAATGTGTCCCACACACAAAAAACTCAGATCGAAGGGTAGAGCTAGGATCACTTGTATTTATTCGAAACAAATAATCTAAAATTCGAAGCTGTCAACACACAAAATGTTGTGTTTCACTTGATATGTAAAGCGTAGTCTGCAGTCCGTGAATACCTGGCAGGAGCATTAGCTAAGACTGACTGGAATAATAATAACAATAATCACAAGGAGCAGTTCGCCAGACAGCTGGCCAACTCAACTGACCAAGGCCAAGAGAAGCCTCTCCGGACTTGGCAGCAGTTTTCGCCCTTCTGATGGCGCACAAAATCACTTAAGTCTCGGCAAACAGCTCCCAGTGGTCACATTAATATGAACTCAAAACCGAAGACGTCCGAACGGGCCATCTAATAATAATCTGAGGACCAGCCAGACCGGCTGACGGAAAAGCATCTACCCTTTAAAGGATATTATTATAATTTTTTTAATTAATACCCAGCATTTTATATGTTAACATTATATATATCTTGTGTTTGGCAGCTGACAATTTTCATTGCTCAGTCATTTTTTAATTTTCGTGTGCCACTCATTCAATATACCCCACATTGGGCTACGAGAATCGGGACAGTTTCGTTACAGAATCATCTTCCATAGCTGGACAATTATTGCCTTGCAATCCCAAGGAAAATCTCCTGGGGGAGTATTTACAGACAGATAATAAAAACAGAATTCAAGGCCTAAAAGTTCATCAAGATAATTACTGTGGACAGCAGTCTACGCCGTGGGGAATCATAAAGAGTATTCGAAATGTCTATATTGGGAATTGTGAATTATGATGAGTTTAAGAGTAATTCAGCAAGTTTACACTATTGTTTTGGGGGCACCACTGAATCAATTGACATTTAGTTTTATGTTTTTGAAGTCTTAAAATATTATTGGCCAAAATGTGCATAGTTCTAAGTACCTTCTTTCATAATAAGCAAAGGAGTTCTGTCTTCTATCTTTGCCTCAATTTCGGAGCGATATTTATTTTCCTAGACCGTTTTATATGTCACTTGCACATTTCTTCGCCTCCCTTTTTTCCTGACGCTTTATTATTTTCCTCGGGGGATTTCCCTCGTGGTTTCCTTTGCATTCCAGCCGCTTCCCTCCATTCCATCGCAGTTCCACACATCATCGGAGTTTTCCTTAACTAGTTTGATGCCTCATAATGAGCATTTGTCGCAGGCCGCAAAAGTACGTGGCAACTGTGAGATGAACAGCGGAAAATCGGGAAAAGCCGGGACAAGGCGAGAAAAGTCAGTAACCAGCAGAGCCAGCTGCTGACCGAAATCAATCGAAGTGAATCAATTACTGCCATTTGGCGATATCAGCCGGGAATCTGCTCCTTTCTGTCGTTGTCTCCGTCTCTTTCGGCCACCCCTCCCCGTCTCTTTCACGCGCCGAGGGTCGTCGGTCGACGGTCGACGGTCGACGGTCGAATCGGCCTGGAGTGAAGTGTACATCAAGTTTGGTAATCGTGACAAATTTCCACGAATGATGCGCACACTTCATTGAAGCGTCGATATCGATGCCATCAAAGGCACCGAATGCTGCGGCATCGATGCCAATGCCAAGTGGGCATAATTATATGTAAGCTCTATATATATAAAGTAATGCCCGCTGGGTCCATGAACTGTTAATTTCTATGAAAATGGCATTTGGTCCGGCAGCTGTCTTTGTCTTTGTCTCCGATTTTGACTTCTGCTCATTTGACTCTGGCCAAGGGTTCACTTAACCAATTTGGAGGGCCTTGTACAGTGCCCCAAACAAAAACAAGAAACAGTCGAGTCCTAATTCTGCATTAATTATTATAAATTGTACAATTATTTTGAAATATTATGCAAAATAATGTTGAAATGTTATTACTTATAATGGATACGTTTAGGATTCGAGAACTGCTTCATATATTTGGTAATTTTACATTTTTAGTAGCGGGCTTAAGTTGTACAATGGATGTGCATTGTACATCCTACCAAGAAATATACTCGTATGTTCCAAGTAAATTGTTACCCATCACCACATCTTCTGCTCGAGGTTATGCCCTTATCTTATAAGGATTTAATATGGTGGGTTTCCTCCCTTTAAATTTTGTTTAAAGGTTGCCACACAGCTTTTTTGTATTTGTATAGTTCGTTTATCGGCGCTTTTATTGTATCTACTTGCTTTTCCTGTTAGCTGCTGTTGCAGTGCTTATATTTTTCTGGTACGGCTTAATCTTCTCCCGACTTATTTTTTCAAACGATGTTGATAGATTTCCGTATTATTCAAAGTGCACATTTTTCTATACAGAAGTAAACAAAAATCTATAGAAAATATGATATATGTTTTTCTGTTTGCTGCAACTGTGATTGCAGGCACTGCTCCACAAGCTCCCTGCCCTCCCCACAAAGTCGGACTAAGCTGGTTTCGATGTTGCGGCCCCCCCTCCTCATAGGCCAATACTACAGATGATGTTTTTGCTGCCGGGTCCTCGAAGTTGTGGCTGTTCGCACCGCTCCGCTGAATGTTGTTGACAGGCTTTCAGGGGACCTCGGGACCTCGAGACCCCGAGACCTCAAGACCCACGACAACCCAGCACCGTCGTGCACACGCCCTTTTATATACGTTCACACTTATATACTCGAATACGGCAAACTTGGCATCCATTAAATTGAGTTTTTATATTAAGACGCTTGGCAGACGACCGGCTAACGGTAATTGAATTAGAGGCCCCCACTCTCCCCCACTCCCTCTGGCCCCCACTTGCCATCTCTTTCGCGGCTGCTGCTATCTAATTTTTTTAGTCACTGACTGGCAATTAAATACAATTTATTAATATTTTTATGGCACAAGAGTGCCGTGGGTGTGCTTTGCATTTGAGTGGCCGTTGTCATTTCGTTTAGTGTAAATAAAGACGGCTGCAAACGACGCAAAATTGAGTTGTAAAAATGTTTACAAGCCCAGTTTACCTATAGAATAGGCATTTCGATTGCCAGGTTAGTTACGTAAGTATTCGCAAAGTCCCAACGTGGCTGAAACCAATTATAACTTAGGAATTCAGCTTAATTACAGCAAAAGGTGTTCGGAAAACGAAAAAAAACTTGAGTTCTCGAATATGCAATACACGCACGTCACAGTACTGGAAGGGATAAGAAAGAAATGCTCAGCAAGCCGAAGTTTATATATCCGTGCAGCTATACTATGAGTGCCTTTCAATTCCTTCTTATTAGTACTATCAATGTTACTATACATTCAAAAAAAATAAATGTGTTGTTCGGTATTCAAGGTTGTAGAAGCCATATTTCACAACACTAATAAATTAACCTTTAAATAGTTTTAAAAACTATACCTACTTGTTTGCTTACTTGATGGAAATATTTGAGGTTTCACAAGTCAGTACTTTAAGCTAAAATGTGTATGTAGACCTTGCGACCTTCCGTTCCAAAACCGAACTTCTTTATCGACCGAAAGCTCAAGCTCAACTGCATGCTATGCAAAGTGCATCTCAAAATTTTAACTAGTAATTAAAGTAAACGACCCAATATTTTCTAATCCTCCCAATTAAAATCCATCAAAACTAATTTAAAGTATGACGCCGTGTTTAGTAACCACCCACGTTATCGCAGACCTTTATGAGGGCACTCTAGTCATTTGATTTACACCTTTCACCGCCTCGAAGTCTCCACTTGAGGCGAGAAAACAAGCGATAAATATTCCAAATACGCAGTGGTGTGCGCCGCAAACCCGAGATTTACTAGTGAAAAAAGTCGAGTGTGCCAGTGTATCCGTGGGCAGTAAAGCAGTCACTATTCAGCAATTTATTGTCGATGATATGCACAGATATCTCTATTGAGTCTTATATAGAACGTAGAATGACTGCGTGCCGCGTGAATTGTTTCGGTGCTAACTGGAAAACTGCTCCTGGGGCTCTCAGTTTTAGGGGAAAGAAATAAACAAATATTTGAGCACTGGCAGAAAAGTAGCACTGATTGATTCTTAATGCAATAAAGAAAAATCCATAAAACTTCTTGATAAAACATAAAACAACCAATGAAGATACATCTATCAAAATTTTGTCACTAAATTTAATAGAGTCCAGATCGTAAGAATCGGATTCAGCGGGGGAAAATGGGGGTATTGAGCATAACTTTTTCCCAGTGTTGTCAGTAGGTCCCTCCTTGTCAGCCTATTTGTTATTGTTTACCGATTGTTCTTTTTTTGGCCGAGTCCGGCAGGAACACTCAACAAATATGCAGCCTGTATGGGGAAGATAGCAGCGCAACATCATGTGCACTGTGGACATATCCCCAGAAAAAGGGGCACTGGAACAATACGGCAATATTGGATGGCCCACCCCGTCTTCTGGTTTTCCGCCTTTCCTCCGGCACTTTCAGTGGCCCCCGTGGAATCTGAATCTGTGCGGGTGTGTGCGGATATGCGTGTGTTTAGGGAGATTTGCCTTAATTAAATTCCCAAATAAAAGGATTTCGCTTTGCCCAGAACTTTAAGCTCGCCTTTATATCTTTTGACAAAAGCCTTTGCGACTTATGCGAGCCAGCCGACAGCCACAGATTTTAATTACGGCTATAAATCATAGGCGAGTCGAAAAACCTCGCCCATCTCCGTCCCTGGGTCTGTTATACTAATCCCAGCCATATGGGGTTATCGCCGCCCGGGGTTCTTCCCAGATATCTCACAAGTTGGTCCATTATGCATTATTATGTATGAATGAGGGGTGATAAACAGCGGTGTTACAATATCTATGTGCTCTATTTCAATTAACAATTTGCTTAATTTCCCTGAATCACTCAATTCCTCTCGGTGTATTTGTGTTTCGAGGGATGTAAATTACCAGCCTAAATTACTGTAGTTTCATTGTTCCTGGGGCCCGCCAATCATGCTGATGCCTTCACAGTTCGTAGGCCAAATTTACAGCACACAAAAGTTTCGCATTAAAAAGTTCACTTAATAGTTGTTATGCCTGATCCAGAACCTCCTTCCAATCGCCGGCAAAACGTGCTGGGAATTCATCAGCACATGGAATGGTCCTTCGGTTCATTGTGCGAAGCTCGGATAATTATTGCAAACTTTTGCCGCACGAACGGGTTTTTAGTTGGGATTGGGATTATCTAATGGCGGCACTCTAAAAAAGTTATGCGTCATAAATTTGTGAGTGCAAAGTTAGCCGGAAGTTTGCGGCCGCATTGGTTTTTAAGCTGCTCTGGATAATGTGTTGAAACTGGAAGTGCTTTCTACTTTTAAATGTCTAGATATTTCAAGGGATAGCATTGTGTTTGATTAATACATTTATTGTTGCAATATACCTATACATAGTTTTAATATAGCATAATCACAAGTGCTACACCCGAGCAACTTGGTGACAAACTCAATGACCTCCCTATCGGAACTCAGAGCCCCTAAGTGTTCAACACCTTTTAGCCACTTCTGGAACTTTTGCACAGCTTTAAACTGTGCCCGTAATCAATTCCCGCCGCAGCAAAACTTTTCTTGTTCGACAACTCGGTTCTTCCTGCCCGCAAAACTGAAAAGTCGGATAATCCAAAGTGTGTCAAACGAATCCACAGTTCGATGTCCGAAGTGCGGAGCCCATAAATCGTTTGGCTAATTGCCTACTTAGACCCACATCCTCGCGTTTTACAACTTTTTTAATGGCTGTCAGCGGAGACTGCGAGGAATCGCACACTCGCCCCCCATGCATTCTATATACATGTGTAGTATAGTGGCGAGTCGACTAAATGCCTTTTTACGGATTATCTGCGGCGACAGATCTTGGCCAGACTGGCGCGTGTTGCAAATAAATTCATCGTTTTCGGCTTGGCCTTTGTTTCTCGCTGCCTCTGCTCTGTTTCTGTTTTTTTCTCAGCCGCAGCAACACTTTCCACTTGTTTGCCGAACATTTTAAAATCAAAAAACTCGCAGAACTGCGCCTCTAGCCAGTGGCGAAGGTCACGACGCCGTCTCGTTCATTGTCCAACATTGTTGGCATCGTTACCACCCACCGCCAGCACGCCCGCTGGCCCACCCACTGCCACGCCCACCGCCCAGCGGCCAAACTCAGAGCGTCAGAGGGAGATTTACGATGGAAAAAAGTCATTGCACCACCAAATGCTTTAATCATCGCACTTTGTTGATGTAACTCGAAATATTTGTACTGTTTCACCATCATAAAATAATTAGCACACTATGTATTAAATAAACCTACATTTATCTGTGCATTTGCGTCCAATCTTTTACAGAGCCCCTTGAATTAAAATATACAATTTCTCTTTTTTGTGCTCCCAAATGCTGCCAAATGCTGCTGAGTTTCAAGTATTTTATTGATTTCATTTGAACTGGAGCTCTCCGGTTTTTTTGCCGCACCCAATGAATAAATAATCATTGTGGACTTTTATGTTGCAGGCAAATTTAATTCAATGCAAAGGCAAATGTAATCAATCTTTTATCAAAAGACCCAATGAAAACTGTGGTTCAGCTAGTTGTTGAGCCATATCTCTGCTCGGATGTAAATTTAATTCGGCTTATGAAAAATAAATGATGGCTGGAACTCACGAGAGCAGGGGAATTTAATACTGCAGCGCAGAAACTTTTTAACAGGGAAACATTGCATTATAATTCCCAGAAATGGAATGTAATTATCTTTTGTGCTTACCTTTGCTAAATTGTGGTTTTAGTTTTTCCTCCGCAATTTCAGAGCTGCAATATGAATAAACACAGAGTGCTGTAGTTTCTCATTTGCAATTAACGAGGGGAGGGGGAGCATCTCATATATCACTCATACGCCCGGGGTTCCAGCTAGTTCTGCTTGTCAGTTGATAAGGGCAGCTCCTCCAAAGCAGCCACAAAGCAACGACAACGAGGGATCCCAAATTTGTCCATAGTTGCGGATTCACTTTCGCTCGCCCCTGATGATTTTGGGCAGCGAGCTTGATTTGTAATTTATTTTCGTATTTTCGGGTGCGCTAGGAGCAAATAAATCGTCTCAGCCCCGGCTAGTCATTATATTTTAAATAAGGTCAACAAAATATTTCGGGTCCTGCTAATTGCTACAAGCCCTGCCTTTCCTCTGACCCCACTCAAACACTCAAATGGCCATAAATTTGCTCCTTTTTGGCAAAATAAGGGTCAATGTGTGAACATGCAAAACACCGAAAGGGGGAAAGAATCGGTAGAAAATCAACATTGAGTCCTGGGAAAATTGCGCTTCTGTGTTTGGTTTTACCGCCCTGTGTACTTTCCACTTTCCCCCTTCATTTTATTTTCCACTGTCGTGTCCGTGTCACTTTGGCAGTAAAAAGTGTCACTCGAACTACAAAAAAAAATACCTGCATGAGATTGAGAACATTTTAGACGGTGTATTTATGTAGTTGAATGTACAATATTTTAAACCAGAAGATGCGATCGTCAACAGTTTCTAAGCTTGTTGAGCTCGTAGAACTTGGTTTATTATAAACCCTCTCCTTTTTCCATTTGTCCGAGTTTTGTCCGAACTCTCCCCATTTAAATACACTAAAATGTCAGATGTGCCCTCTAGTTTTTCAGCGTTCTTTTCTCCGCCCTTGCAGGGCGACTTTTATTGGGAAAACTATTCCATGGCCCGCACTTAATTGCTGTCCCAGAAATCAGAAAGTCGAAATGAATGTCCAAGTCGTTCTTTGATCTGCTAAGCGATTCTCCAGCAAGAAAGTAATTGCACTTCTCTGGCCCCGGGCGACATTGTTTCCAATTGAAACTGGCAGATGGACAGATGGACATCTGGGCAGCGACCAAGGAAAGGCAGGGGCAAGGTGGAAGTCGGAGGAAAATCGGAGGGAAATCTGTGCGTGTCTGGGAAACTAATGTGCAGACACTGCGATTTGATCGGTCAGTCTGGGAATCTGGGAATCGGGGGATCTGGGAATCCGGGAATCCGGGGGTAAGGTAAACAATTTGCATGAACGCCTCCAGACTCTGGGCATATTAGCAACGTTTGACCAAACATTACTTTGGCATCTCAGATGTGTTAATAATACAATTTTATTTGTCTGCTGGGCGGAGGACGGAGGGCGGACTGCGGAGGGCAGGAGGCGGAAAAGTGGAAAAACGAGCGGAAAATTTACGATGCGT